>NW_028163681.1:0-34980 GCF_964263955.1 Coregonus lavaretus
CTGTCCCAGCAGGCAGTTCTGTGACAACTAGGAAGTGTTGTCATGGTGACATATCCATTTCTCTCCCATCATGCAACAGTGTTGAAATGTTGTCAAATCGACCAACGCTTGATTGGCATAAACACACATATTAGTTGAAGGTAGCTAGCTGCTGTAGGGACTTATATTTACAGAAATATTAATCTATGTGCCTTGTCCCCTTCAAAATAAACCTATTCAAAGTAAGGTAACGTTGGTTATCTAATGAATCAGCTACATTGGACCAATAGAGTGTGTGTGGCCAGTACACTCTTGTCTGTTCTAAGAGATGACAGACTTGACACTATTGTGTTCTGGGTGGCAGTTAAACTCTCCTCTCCTCCTGTCACTCAGACGTAACCGCAGCAGCCGTAACCGTGGTGAAGGGTTATTAGCTGTCAAGCAGAGTTAGCAGTTAGTGAAGCGAGCTGGGGGTCTCAGCACCCTCAGAGCTATTACTGTTCACATACATACACAGACAGACACACATACGCACACACGCACGCATGCTCATAAACACACACACACACACAAACCCTACACACCGCACTCACACATCTACACACACTCACCGACAGCTTCCGACAGCCCGTAGACTCTCTGTCCATAGGCATCTGTTTTATCCCAAATGTAGGTGTAGGCCAGGTTGGGCGAGGCGTGGAACCACTTCTGGAAGAGATGTCCCTCCACAGCCACCATCAGATGGACCTTGAGCAGGCCCAGAGACACCATGGCTGGGGTCATGGTCACCTTCAGCAGGCTGCGGTAGCCAGACGTCCTGGAGCTCAGGTAGCACAGCTTCAGACTGGTCCCTGGAACATCTATCATCTCGTGGAGCACCTGGAGAGAGAGAGAGAGAGAAGGTGAGAGGGCTGAAAGGAGTGGAGAGGAGAGGAAATATCTTCAGACTGGTGCCTGGAACATCTATCATCTCATGGAGCACCTGCAGAGAGAGAGAGAGAGAAGGAGAGAGAGAAAGAGAGAAAGAGAGAGAGAGACAGAGAGAGAGAGCGAGAGAGAGAAATAGAAAGTGAGATGGAGGAGAGAGATGGAGGAGAGATGGAGGAGAGAGATGAAGGAGAGATGGAGGAGAGAGATGGAGGAGAGATGGAGGAGAGAGATGGAGGAGAGAGATTAAGGAGTGAGATGGAGGAGAAAGATGAAGGAGAGATGGAGGAGAGAGATGGAGGAGGGAGATGAAAGAGAGAGAGGGAGGAGAGAGATTGAGGAGAGAGATGAAGGATAGAGATGGTGAGATGGACTAGAAAGATGGAGGAGAGAGATGAGGAGAGATGAAGAGAGAGATGGAACAGAGAGTTGGAGGAGAGAGATGGAGAAGAGATGGAGGAGACAGATGGAGGAGAGATGGAGGAGCGAGATGGAGAGATGGAGGAGAGAGATGGAGGAGAGAGATGAAGGTGAGAGATGGAGGAGAGATAGAGGAGGGAGATTGAGGAGTGAGATGAAGGATATAGATGGAGTAGAGATGGAGGAGAGAGATGGAGGAGAGAGATGAAGGATAGATATGGAGGAGAGATGGAGGAGAGAGATGGAGGAGAGATGGAGGAGAGAGATGGAGGAGAGAGATGAGAGAGCTGGAGGAGAGAGATGGAGAAGAGATGGAGGAGATGGAGGAGAGAGATGGAGGAGAGATGGAGGAGAGATGGAGGAGAGAGGTGGAGGAGCGAGATGGAGGAGAGAGATTGAGGAGAGAGATGAAGGATATAGATGGAGTAGAGATGGAGGAGAGAGATGACGGATAGAGATGGAGGAGAGAGATGGAGGAGAGAGATGGAGGAGAGAGATGAAGGAGAGAGATGGAGGAGAGATGGAGGAGAGAGATGAAGGAGAGATGGAGGAGAGAGATGGAGGAGAGATGGAGGAGAGAGATGGAGGAGAGAGATGGAGGAGAGAGATTAAGGAGTGAGATGGAGGAGAAAGATGAAGGAGAGATGGAGGAGAGAGGTGGAGGAGGAGATGAAAGAGAGAGAGGGAGGAGAGAGATTGAGGAGAGAGATGAAGGATAGAGATGGAGAGATGGACGAGAAAGATGGAGGAGAGAGATGAGGAGAGATGAAGGAGAGAGATGGAACAGAGAGTTGGAGGAGAGAGATGGAGAAGAGATGGAGGAGACAGATGGAGGAGAGATGGAGGAGCGAGATGGAGAGATGGAGGAGAGAGATGGAGGAGAGAGATGAAGGTGAGAGATGGAGGAGAGATAGAGGAGAGAGATTGAGGAGTGAGATGAAGGATATAGATGGAGTAGAGATGGAGGAGAGAGATGGAGGAGAGAGATGAAGGATAGATATGGAGGAGAGATGGAGGAGAGAGATGGAGGAGAGATGGAGGAGAGAGATGGAGGAGAGAGATGAGAGAGCTGGAGGAGAGAGATGGAGAAGCGATGGAGGAGAGAGATAAGGAGAGATGGAGGAGAGAGATGGAGGAGAGATGGAGGAGAGATGGAGGAGAGAGGTGGAGGAGCGAGATGGAGGAGAGAGATTGAGGAGAGAGATGAAGGTTAGAGATGGAGTAGAGATGGAGGAGAGAGTTGATGGATAGAGATGGAGGAGAGAGATGGAGGAGAGAGATGGAGGAGAGAGATGAAGGAGAGAGAAGGAGGAGAGAGATGGAGGAAAGATGGAGGAGAGAGATAGAGGAGAGAGATGGAGGAGAGACGGAGGAGAGAGATGGAGGAGAGAGCTGGAGGAGAGACCTAGATGAGAGAGATGGAGGAGAGAGTAGGAGGAGTGAGATGGAGGAGAGAGATTGAGGAGAGAGATGAAGGATAGAGATGGAGGACAGAGATGGAGGAGAGATGGAGATGAGAGAGATGGAGGAGAGAGATGAAGGATAGAGATGGAGGAGAGATGGAGGAGAGAGATGGAGGAGAGAGATGGAGGAGAGAGCTGGAGAAGAGATGGAGGTGAGAGATGAGGAGAGATGGAGGAGAGAGATGAAGGAAGAGAGATGGAGGAAAGATGGAGGAGAGAGATGGAGGAGAGATGGAGGAGAGAGATGAAGGAGTGAGATGGAGGAGAAAGATGGAGGAGAGATGGAGGAGAGAGATGGAGGAGAGAGATGGAGGAGGGAGATGAAAGAGAGAGATGGAGGAGAGATGGAGGAGAGAGATGGAGGAGAGAGCTGGAGGAGAGATGGAGGAGAAAGATGGAGGAGAGAGATGAGGAGAGATGGAGGAGAGAGATAGAGGAGATATGGAGGAGAGAGATGGAGGAGAGAGCTGGAGGAGAGATAGAGGAGAGAGATGGAGGAGAGAGACGGAGAAGAGATGGAGGAGAGAGATGGAGGAGAGAGATGGAGGAGAGAGATGGAGGAGAGATATGGAGGTGAGAGATGGAGGAGAGATAGAGGAGAGAGATGAAGGATATAGATGGAGGAGAGATGGAGGAGAGAGATGGAGGGGAGAGATAGAGGAGAGAGATGAGGAGAGAGATGGAGGAGAGAGATGGAGAGAGCTGGAGGAGAGAGATGGAGAAGAGTTGGAGGAGAGAGATAAGGAGAGATGGAGGAGAGATGGAGGAGAAATGGAGGAGAGAGGTGGAGGAGCGAGATGGAGGAGAGAGATTGAGGAGAGAGATGAAGGATAGAGATGGAGTAGAGATGGAGGAGTGAGATGGAGGAGAGAGATGAAGGATATATAGATGGAGGAGAGAGATGGAGGAGAGAGATGGAGGAGAGATGGAGGAGAGAGATGGAGTAAAGATGGAGGAGAGAGATGGTGGAGAGAGATGGAGGAGAGACAGAGGAGAGAGATGGAGGAGAGAGCTGGAGGAGAGAGATATATGAGAGAGATGGAGGAGAGAGGTGGAGGAGCGAGATGGAGGAGAGAGATTGAGGAGAGAGATGAGGGATAGAGATGGAGGAGAGAGATGGAGGAGAGAGATGAAGGATAGAGATGGAGGAGAGATGGATGAGAGAGATGGAGGAAAGAGATGGAGGAGAGATGGAGTAGAGAGATGGAAGAGAGAGCTGGAGGAGAGAGATGGAGAAGAGATGGAGGAGAGAGTTAAGGAGAAATGGAGGAGAGAGATGGAGGAGAGATGGAGGAGATATGGAGGAGAGAGATGGAGGAGAGAGATGGAGGAGAGAGATGGAGAAGAAAGATGGAGGAGAGCGTTGGAGGAGAGATGGAAAAGAGAGATGGAGGAGAGGGAGGAGATAGACGGAGGAGAGAGAAGGAGGAGAGATGGAGGACAGATGGAGGAGAAAGATGGAGGAGAGATGGTGGAGAGAGATGGAGGAGAGAGATGGAGGAGATATGGAGGAGAGAGATGGAGGAGAGAGATGGAGGAGAGAGCAGAAGCAGTGAGATGGAGGAGAGATAGAGTAGAGAAATGGAGGATAGATGGAGGAGAGAGATGGAGGAGAGAGATGGAGGAGAGATGGAGGAGAGAGATGAGAGAGCTGGAGGAGAGAGGTAAGGAGATATGGAGGAGAGAGATGGAGGAGAGAGATGGAGGAGAGATGGAGGAGAGATGGAGGAGAGATGGATGAGAGATGTGGAGGAGCGAGATGGAGGAGAGAGATTGAGGAGACAGATGAAGGATAGAGATGGAGTAGAGATGGAGGAGAGAGATGGAGGAGAGAGATGAAGGATGGGGATGGAGAAGAGAGATGGAGGAGAGAAATGGAGGAGAGAGATGGAGGAGAGATGGAGGAGAGAGATGGAGGAGAGAGATGGAGGAGAGAGATGGAGGAGAGAGATGGAGGAGAGACAGAGGAGAGAGATGGAGGAGAGAGCTGGAGGAGAGAGCTAGATGAGAGAGATGGAGGAGAGAGGTGGAGGAGTGAGATGGAGGACAGAGATGGAGGAGAGAGATTGAGGAGAGAGATGAAGGATAGAGATGGAGAAGAGATGGAGGAGAGAGATGGAGGAGAGAGAGGGAGGAGAGAGCTGGAGGAGAGAGATGGAGAAGAGTTGGAAGAGAGAGATAAGGAGAGATGGAGAGAGATGGAGGAGAGATGGAGCAGAGATGGAGGAGAGATGGAGGAGAGATGAGGAGAGAGGTGGAAGCGCGAGATGGAGGAGAGAGATTGAGGAGAGAGATGAAATATAGAGATGTAGTAGAGATGGAGGAGTGAGATGGAGCAGAGAGATGAAGGATAGAGATGGAGGAGAGAGATGGAGGAGAGAGATGGAGGAGAGAGAAGGAGGAAAGATGGAGGAGAGAGATGGTGGAGAGAGATATATGAGAGAGATGGAGGAGAGAGGTGGAGGAGCGAGATGGAGGAGAGAGATTGAGGAGAGATGGAGGAGAGAGATGGAGGAGAGATGGAGGAGAGAGATGGAAGAGAGAGCTGGAGGAGAGAGATGGAGAAGAGATGGAGGAGAGAGATAAGGAGAAATGGAGGAGAGAGATGGAGGAGAGATGGAGGAGAGATGGAGGAGAGAGATGGAGGAGAGAGATGGAGGAGAGAGATGGAGGAGAAAGATGGAGGAGAGCGTTGGAGGAGAGATGGAGGAGAGAGATGGAGGAGAGGGAGGAGAGAAATGGAGGAGAGAGAAGGAGGAGAGATGGAGGACAGATGGAGGAGAAAGATGGAGGAGAGATGGTGGAGAGAGATGGAGGAGAGAGATGGAGGAGAGATGGAGGAGAGAGATGGAGGAGAGAGATGGAGGAGAGAGATGAAGCAATGATATGGAGGAGAGATATAGGAGAGAAATGGAGGATAGATGGAGGAGAGAGATGGAGGAGAGAGATGGAGGAGAGATGAAGGAGAGAGATGGAGGAGCGAGATGGAGGAGAGAGATATGGAGAGATGAAGGAGAGAGATGGAGGAGAGAGATGGAGGAGAGATGGAAGAGAGATGGAGGAGAGATGGAGGAGAGCTGTGGAGGAGCGAGATGGAGGAGAGAGATTGAGTAGAGAGATGAAGGACAGAGATGGAGTAGAGATGGAGGAGAGAGATGGAGGAGAGAGATGAAGGATAGAGATGGAGGAGAGAGATGGATGAGAGAGATGGAGGAGAGAGATGGAGGAGAGATGGAGGAGAGATGGAGGAGAGAGATGGAGGAGAAAGATGGAGGAGAGAGATGGAGGAGAGAGATGGAGGAGAGACAGAGGAGAGAGATGGAGGAGAGAGCTGGAGGAGAGAGCTAGATGAGAGAGATGGAGGAGAGAGGTGGAGGAGTGAGATGGATGAGAGAAATTGAGGAGAGAGAAGAAGGATAGAGATGGAGAAGCGATGGAGGAGAGAGATGGAGGAGAGAGAAGGAGGAGAGGGATGGAGAGATGGAGGAGAGAGATGGAGGAGAGAGATGGAGGTGAGAGATGGAGGAGAGAAAGAGGAGAGAGATGGAGGAGAGATATGGAGAGAGCTGGAGGAGAGAGATGGAGAAGAGTTGGAGGAGAGAGATAAGGAGAGATGGAGAGAGATGGAGGAGAGATGGAGCAGAGATGGAGGAGAGATGGAGGAGAGATGGAGGAGAGAGGTGGAAGTGCGAGATGGAGGAGAGAGATTGACGAGAGAGATGAAGGATAGAGATGGAGTAGAGATGGAGGAGTGAGATGGAGGAGAGAGATGAAGGATAGAGATGGAGGAGAGAGATGGAGGAGAGATGGAGGAGGGAGATGGAGGCGAGAGATGAAGGATAGAGATGGAGGAGAGACAGAGGAGAGAGATGGAGGAGAGAGCTGGAGGAGAGAGATATATGAGAGAGATGGAGGAGAGAGGTGGAGGAGCGAGATGAGGGATAGAGATGGAGGAGAGAGATGGAGGAGAGAGATGAAGGATAGAGATGGAGGAGAGATGGATGAGAGATGGAGGAGAGATGGAGGAGAGAGATGGAAGAGAGAGCTGGAGGAGAGAGATTGATGAGAGAGATGGAGGAGAGAGGTGGAGGAGTGAGATGGAGGAGAGAGATTGAGGAGAGAGATGGAGGAGAGATGGAGGAGAGAGAAGGAGGAAAGATGGAGGAGAGAGATGGTGGAGAGAGATATATGAGAGAGATGGAGGAGAGAGGTGGAGGAGCGAGATGGAGGAGAGAGATTGAGGAGAGATGGAGGAGAGAGATGGAGGAGAGATGGAGGAGAGAGATGGAAGAGAGAGCTGGAGGAGAGAGATGGAGAAGAGATGGAGGAGAGAGATAAGGAGAAATGGAGGAGAGAGATGGAGGAGAGATGGAGGAGAGATGGAGGAGAGAGATGGAGGAGAGAGATGGAGGAGAGAGATGGAGGAGAAAGATGGAGGAGAGCGTTGGAGGAGAGATGGAGGAGAGAGATGGAGGAGAGGGAGGAGAGAAATGGAGGAGAGAGAAGGAGGAGAGATGGAGGACAGATGGAGGAGAAAGATGGAGGAGAGATGGTGGAGAGAGATGGAGGAGAGAGATGGAGGAGAGATGGAGGAGAGAGATGGAGGAGAGAGATGGAGGAGAGAGATGAAGCAATGATATGGAGGAGAGATATAGGAGAGAAATGGAGGATAGATGGAGGAGAGAGATGGAGGAGAGAGATGGAGGAGAGATGGAAGAGAGATGGAGGAGAGATGGAGGAGAGCTGTGGAGGAGCGAGATGGAGGAGAGAGATTGAGTAGAGAGATGAAGGACAGAGATGGAGTAGAGATGGAGGAGAGAGATGGAGGAGAGAGATGAAGGATAGAGATGGAGGAGAGAGATGGAGGAGAGAGATGGAGGAGAGAGATGGAGGAGAGATGGAGGAGAGATGGAGGAGAGAGATGGAGGAGAAAGATGGAGGAGAGAGATGGAGGAGAGAGATGGAGGAGAGACAGAGGAGAGAGATGGAGGAGAGAGCTGGAGGAGAGAGCTAGATGAGAGAGATGGAGGAGAGAGGTGGAGGAGTGAGATGGATGAGAGAAATTGAGGAGAGAGAAGAAGGATAGAGATGGAGAAGCGATGGAGGAGAGAGATGGAGGAGAGAGAAGGAGGAGAGGGATGGAGAGATGGAGGAGAGAGATGGAGGAGAGAGATGGAGGTGAGAGATGGAGGAGAGAAAGAGGAGAGAGATGGAGGAGAGATATGGAGAGAGCTGGAGGAGAGAGATGGAGAAGAGTTGGAGGAGAGAGATAAGGAGAGATGGAGAGAGATGGAGGAGAGATGGAGCAGAGATGGAGGAGAGATGGAGGAGAGATGGAGGAGAGAGGTGGAAGTGCGAGATGGAGGAGAGAGATTGACGAGAGAGATGAAGGATAGAGATGGAGTAGAGATGGAGGAGTGAGATGGAGGAGAGAGATGAAGGATAGAGATGGAGGAGAGAGATGGAGGAGAGATGGAGGAGAGAGATGGAGGCGAGAGATGAAGGATAGAGATGGAGGAGAGACAGAGGAGAGAGATGGAGGAGAGAGCTGGAGGAGAGAGATATATGAGAGAGATGGAGGAGAGAGGTGGAGGAGCGAGATGAGGGATAGAGATGGAGGAGAGAGATGGAGGAGAGAGATGAAGGATAGAGATGGAGTAGAGATGGATGAGAGATGGAGGAGAGATGGAGGAGAGAGATGGAAGAGAGAGCTGGAGGAGAGAGATTGATGAGAGAGATGGAGGAGAGAGGTGGAGGAGTGAGATGGAGGAGAGAGATTGAGGAGAGATATGAAGGATAGAGATGGAGAAGAGATGGAGGAGAGAGATGAAGGAGAGAGATGGAGGAGAGGGATGGAGAGATGGAGGAGAGAGATGGAGGAGAGAGATGGAGGAGAGATAGAGGAGAGATATAGGAGAGAGATTGAGGACAGAGATGAAGGATATAGATGGAGCAGAGATGGAGGAGAGAGATGGAGGAGAGAGATGGAGGGGAGAGATGGATGAGAGAGATGAGGAGAGAGATGGAGGAGAGATATGGAGAGAGCTGGAGGAGAGAGATGGGGAAGAGTTGGAGGAGAGAGATAAGGAGAGATGGAGAGAGATGGAGGAGAGATGGAGCAGAGATGGAGGAGAGATGGAGGAGAGATGGAGGAGAGAGGTGGAAGAGCGAGATGGAGGAGAAGGATTGAGGAGAGAGATGAAGGATAGAGATGGAGTAGAGATGGAGGAGTGAGATGGAGGAGAGAGATGAAGGATAGAGATGGAGGAGAGATGGAGGAGAGAGATGGAGGAGAGAGATGAAGGATAGAGATGGAGGAGAGATGGAGGACAGAGATGGAGGAGAGATGGAGATGAGAGATGGATTAGAGAGAGGGAGGAGAGAGATTGAGGAGAGAGATGAAGGATAGAGATGGAGGAGAGTGGAGGAGAAAGATGGAGGAGAGAGATAAGGAGAGATGGAGGAGAGAGATGGAGGAGAGAGATGGAGGAGAGAGTTGGAGAAGAGAGATGGAGAAGAAATGGAGGAGAGAGATGGAGGAGAGGGATGGAGAGATGGAGGAGAGAGATGGAAGAGAGGGATGGAGGAGATAGATGGAGGTGAGAGATGGAGGAGAGATAGAGGAGAGAGATTGAGGACAGAGATGAAGGATATAGCTGGAGTAGAGATGGAGGAGAGAGATGAAGGATATAGATGAAGGAGAGATGGATGAGAGAGATAAAGGGGAGAGATGGAGGAGAGAGATGAGGAGAGAGTTGGAGGAGAGATATGGAGAGAGCTGGAGGAGAGAGATGGAGAAGACTTGGAGGAGAGAGATAAGGAGAGATGGAGAGAGATGGAGAGATGGAGCAGAGATGGAGGAGAGATGGAGGAGAGATGGAGGAGAGAGGTGGAAGAGTGAGATGGAGGAGAGAGATTGAGGAGAGAGATGAAGGATAGAGATGGAGGAGAGAGATGAAGGAAAGATGGAGGAGAAAGATGGAGGAGAGATGGAGGAGAGAGATGAAGGAGTGAGATGGTGGAGAAAGATGAAGGAGACATGGAGGAGAGAGATGGAGGAGAGAGATGGAGGAGGGAGATGAAAGAGAGAGATGGAGGAGAGATGGAGGAAAGAGATGGAGGAGAGAGATGGAGGAGAGATAGAGGAGAGAGCTGGAGGAGAGAGATGGAGGAGCGACAGAGGAGAGAGATGGAGGAGAGAGCTGGAGGAGAGAGCAAGATGAGAGAGATGGAGGAGAGAGGTGGAGGAGTGAGATGGAGGAGAGAGATGGAGGAGAGAGATTGAGGAGAGAGATGAAGTATATAGATGGAGAAGAGATGGAGGAGAGAGATGGAGGAGAGAGATGGAGGAGAGGGATGGAGAGATGGAGGATAGAGATGGAGGAGAGAGATGGAGGTGAGAGATGGAGGAGAGGTAGAGGAGAGAGATTGAGGACAGAGATGAAGGATATAGATGGAGTAGAGATGGAGGAGAGAGATGGAGGAGAGAGATGAAGGATAGAGATGGAGGAGAGATGGACGAGAGAGATGGAGGGGAGAGATGGAGGAGAGAGATGAGGAGAGAGATGGAGGAGAGATATGGAGAGAGCTGGAGGAGAGAGATGGAGAAGAGTTGGAGGAGAGAGATAAGGAGAGATGGAGAGAGATGGTGGAGAGATGGAGCAGAGATGGAGGAGAGATGGAGGAGAGATGGAGGAGAGATGAGGAGAGAGGTGGAGGCGCGAGATGGAGGAGAGCGATAAGGAGAAATGGAGGAGAGAGATGGAGGAGAGATGGAGGCGAGATGGTGGAGAGAGATGGAGGAGAGAGATGGAGGAGAGAGATGGAGCAGAAAGATGGAGGAGAGCGTTGGAGGAGAGATTGAGGAGAGAGATGGAGGAGAGGGAGGAGAGAGACGGAGGAGAGAGAAGGAGGAGAGATGGAGGACAAATGGAGGAGAAAGATGGAGGAGAGATGGTGGAGAGAGATGGAGGAGAGAGATGGAGGAGAGATGGAGGAGAGAGATGGAGGAGAGAGATGGAGGAGAGAGATGAAGCAGTGATATGGAGGAGAGATATAGGAGAGAAATGGAGGATAGATGGAGGAGAGAGATGGAGGAGAGAGATGGAGGAGAGATGAAGGAGAGAGATGGAGGAGAGAGATGGAGGAGAGAGATATGGAGAGATGAAGGAGAGAGATGGAGGAGAGAGATGGAGGAGAGATGGAAGAGAGATGGAGCAGAGATGGAGGAGAGCTGTGGAGGAGCGAGATGGAGGAGAGAGATTGAGGAGAGAGATGAAGGATAGAGATGGAGTAGAGATGGAGGAGAGAGATGGAGGAGAGAGATGAAGGATAGAGATGGAGGAGAGAGATGGAGGAGAGAGATGGAGGAGAGAGATGGAGGAGAGATGGAGGAGAGAGATGGAGGAGAAAGATGGAGGAGAGAGATGGAGGAGAGAGATGGAGGAGAGACAGAGGAGAGAGATGGGGGAGAGAGCTGGAGGAGAGAGCTAGATGAGAGAGATGGAGGAGAGAGGTGGAGGAGTGAGATGGAGGAGAGAAATTGAGGAGAGAGAAGAAGGATAGAGATGGAGAAGAGATGGAGGAGAGAGATGGAGGAGAGAGAAGGAGGAGAGGGATGGAGAGATGGAGGAGAGAGATGGAGGAGAGAGATGGAGGTGAGAGATGGAGGAGAGAAAGAGGAGAGAGATTGAGGACAGAGATGAAGGATGTAGATGGAGTAGAGATGGAGGAGAGAGATGGAGGAGTGAGATGAAGGATAGAGATGGAGGAGAGATGGAGGAGAGAGATGGAGAGGAGAGATGGAGGAGAGAGATGAGGAGAGAGATGGAGGAGAGATATGGAGAGAGCTGGAGGAGAGAGATGGAGAAGAGTTGGAGGAGAGAGATAAGGAGAGATGGAGAGAGATGGAGGAGAGATGGAGCAGAGATGGAGGAGAGATGGAGGAGAGAGGTGGAAGCGCGAGATAGAGGAGAGAGATGGAGGAGAGAGAAGGAGGAGAGGGATGGAGAGATGGAGGAGAGAGATGGAGGAGAGAGATGGAGGTGAGAGATGGAGGAGAGAAAGAGGAGAGAGATTGAGGACAGAGATGAAGGATAGAGATGGAGTAGAGATGGAGGAGTGAGATGGAGGAGAGAGATGAAGGATAGAGATGGAGGAGAGAGATGGAGGAGAGATGGAGGAGAGAGATGGAGGCGAGAGATGAAGGATAGAGATGGAGGAGAGACAGAGGAGAGAGATGGAGGAGAGAGCTGGAGGAGAGATATATATGAGAGAGATGGAGGAGAGAGGTGGAGGAGCGAGATGAGGGATAGAGATGGAGGAGAGAGATGGAGGAGAGAGATGAAGGATAGAGATGGAGGAGAGATGGATGAGAGATGGATGAGAGATGAAGGAGAGAGATGGAAGAGAGAGCTGGAGGAGAGAGATTGATGAGAGAGATGGAGGAGAGAGGTGGAGGAGTGAGATGGAGGAGAGAGATTGAGGAGAGAGATGAAGGATAGAGATGGAGAAGAGATGGAGGAGAGAGATGGAGGAGAGAGATGGAGGAGAGGGATGGAGAGATGGAGGAGAGAGATGGAGGAGAGAGATGGAGGAGAGATAGAGGAGAGATATAGGAGAGAGATTGAGGACAGAGATGAAGGATATAGATGGAGTAGAGATGGAGGAGAGAGATGGAGGAGAGAGATGAAGGATAGAGATGGAGGAGAGATGGAGGAGAGAGATGGAGGGGAGAGATGGAGGAGAGAGATGAGGAGAGAGATGGAGGAGAGATATGGAGAGAGCTGGAGGAGAGAGATGGAGAAGAGTTGGAGGAGAGAGATAAGGAGAGATGGAGAGAGATGGAGGAGAGATGGAGCAGAGATGGAGGAGAGATGGAGGAGAGATGGAGGAGAGAGGTGGAAGAGCGAGATGGAGGAGAAGGATTGAGGAGAGAGATGAAGGATAGAGATGGAGTAGAGATGGAGGAGTGAGATGGAGGAGAGAGATGAAGGATAGAGATGGAGGAGAGATGGAGGAGAGAGATGGAGGAGAGAGATGAAGGATAGAGATGGAGGAGAGATGGAGGACAGAGATGGAGGAGAGATGGAGATGAGAGATGGATTAGAGAGAGGGAGGAGAGAGATTGAGGAGAGAGATGAAGGATAGAGATGGAGGAGAGTGGAGGAGAAAGATGGAGGAGAGAGATAAGGAGAGATGGAGGAGAGAGATGGAGGAGAGAGATGGAGGAGAGAGTTGGAGAAGAGAGATGGAGAAGAAATGGAGGAGAGAGATGGAGGAGAGGGATGGAGAGATGGAGGAGAGAGATGGAAGAGAGGGATGGAGGAGAGAGATGGAGGTGAGAGATGGAGGAGAGATAGAGGAGAGAGATTGAGGACAGAGATGAAGGATATAGCTGGAGTAGAGATGGAGGAGAGAGATGAAGGATATAGATGAAGGAGAGATGGATGAGAGAGATAAAGGGGAGAGATGGAGGAGAGAGATGAGGAGAGAGTTGGAGGAGAGATATGGAGAGAGCTGGAGGAGAGAGATGGAGAAGACTTGGAGGAGAGAGATAAGGAGAGATGGAGAGAGATGGAGAGATGGAGCAGAGATGGAGGAGAGATGGAGGAGAGATGGAGGAGAGAGGTGGAAGAGTGAGATGGAGGAGAGAGATTGAGGAGAGAGATGAAGGATAGAGATGGAGGAGAGAGATGAAGGAAAGATGGAGGAGAAAGATGGAGGAGAGATGGAGGAGAGAGATGAAGGAGTGAGATGGTGGAGAAAGATGAAGGAGACATGGAGGAGAGAGATGGAGGAGAGAGATGGAGGAGGGAGATGAAAGAGAGAGATGGAGGAGAGATGGAGGAAAGAGATGGAGGAGAGAGATGGAGGAGAGATAGAGGAGAGAGCTGGAGGAGGGAGATGGAGGAGCGACAGAGGAGAGAGATGGAGGAGAGAGCTGGAGGAGAGAGCTAGATGAGAGAGATGGAGGAGAGAGGTGGAGGAGTGAGATGGAGGAGAGAGATGGAGGAGAGAGATTGAGGAGAGAGATGAAGTATATAGATGGAGAAGAGATGGAGGAGAGAGATGGAGGAGAGAGATGGAGGAGAGGGATGGAGAGATGGAGGAGAGAGATGGAGGAGAGAGATGGAGGTGAGAGATGGAGGAGAGATAGAGGAGAGAGATTGAGGACAGAGATGAAGGATATAGATGGAGTAGAGATGGAGGAGAGAGATGGAGGAGAGAGATGAAGGATAGAGATGGAGGAGAGATGGACGAGAGAGATGGAGGGGAGAGATGGAGGAGAGAGATGAGGAGAGAGATGGAGGAGAGATATGGAGAGAGCTGGAGGAGAGAGATGGAGAAGAGTTGGAGGAGAGAGATAAGGAGAGATGGAGAGAGATGGTGGAGAGATGGAGCAGAGATGGAGGAGAGATGGAGGAGAGATGGAGGAGAGATGAGGAGAGAGGTGGAGGCGCGAGATGGAGGAGAGCGATAAGGAGAAATGGAGGAGAGAGATGGAGGAGAGATGGAGGCGAGATGGTGGAGAGAGATGGAGGAGAGAGATGGAGGAGAGAGATGGAGCAGAAAGATGGAGGAGAGCGTTGGAGGAGAGATTGAGGAGAGAGATGGAGGAGAGGGAGGAGAGAGACGGAGGAGAGAGAAGGAGGAGAGATGGAGGAGAGTGATGAAGGATATAGATGGAGGAGAGATGGATGAGAGAGATGGAGGGGAGAGATGGAGGAGAGAGATGGAGGAGAGAGATGGAGGAGAGAGATGGAGGAGAGAGATGGAGGAGAGATGGAGGAGAGAGATGGAGGAGAAAGATGGAGGAGAGAGATGGAGGAGAGAGATGGAGGAGAGACAGAGGAGAGAGATGGGGGAGAGAGCTGGAGGAGAGAGCTAGATGAGAGAGATGGAGGAGAGAGGTGGAGGAGTGAGATGGAGGAGAGAAATTGAGGAGAGAGAAGAAGGATAGAGATGGAGAAGAGATGGAGGAGAGAGATGGAGGAGAGAGAAGGAGGAGAGGGATGGAGAGATGGAGGAGAGAGATGGATATTAGAGATGGAGGTGAGAGATGGAGGAGAGAAAGAGGAGAGAGATTGAGGACAGAGATGAAGGATGTAGATGGAGTAGAGATGGAGGAGAGAGATGGAGGAGTGAGATGAAGGATAGAGATGGAGGAGAGATGGAGGAGAGAGATGGAGAGGAGAGATGGAGGAGAGAGATGAGGAGAGAGATGGAGGAGAGATATGGAGAGAGCTGGAGGAGAGAGATGGAGAAGAGTTGGAGGAGAGAGATAAGGAGAGATGGAGAGAGATGGAGGAGAGATGGAGCAGAGATGGAGGAGAGATGGAGGAGAGAGGTGGAAGCGCGAGATAGAGGAGAGAGATGGAGGAGAGAGAAGGAGGAGAGGGATGGAGAGATGGAGGAGAGAGATGGAGGAGAGAGATGGAGGTGAGAGATGGAGGAGAGAAAGAGGAGAGAGATTGAGGACAGAGATGAAGGATAGAGATGGAGTAGAGATGGAGGAGTGAGATGGAGGAGAGAGATGAAGGATAGAGATGGAGGAGAGAGATGGAGGAGAGATGGAGGAGAGAGATGGAGGCGAGAGATGAAGGATAGAGATGGAGGAGAGACAGAGGAGAGAGATGGAGGAGAGAGCTGGAGGAGAGATATATATGAGAGAGATGGAGGAGAGAGGTGGAGGAGCGAGATGAGGGATAGAGATGGAGGAGAGAGATGGAGGAGAGAGATGAAGGATAGAGATGGAGGAGAGATGGATGAGAGATGGATGAGAGATGAAGGAGAGAGATGGAAGAGAGAGCTGGAGGAGAGAGATTGATGAGAGAGATGGAGGAGAGAGGTGGAGGAGTGAGATGGAGGAGAGATATTGAGGAGAGAGATGAAGGATAGAGATGGAGAAGAGATGGAGGAAAGAGATGGAGGAGAGAGATGGAGGAGAGGGATGGAGAGATGGAGGAGAGAGATGGAGGAGAGAGATGGAGGAGAGATAGAGGAGAGATATAGGAGAGAGATTGAGGACAGAGATGAAGGATATAGATGGAGTAGAGATGGAGGAGAGAGATGGAGGAGAGAGATGAAGGATAGAGATGGAGGAGAGATGGAGGAGAGAGATGGAGGGGAGAGATGGAGGAGAGAGATGAGGAGAGAGATGGAGGAGAGATATGGAGAGAGCTGGAGGAGAGAGATGGAGAAGAGTTGGAGGAGAGAGATAAGGAGAGATGGAGAGAGATGGAGGAGAGATGGAGCAGAGATGGAGGAGAGATGGAGGAGAGATGGAGGAGAGAGGTGGAAGAGCGAGATGGAGGAGAAGGATTGAGGAGAGAGATGAAGGATAGAGATGGAGTAGAGATGGAGGAGTGAGATGGAGGAGAGAGATGAAGGATAGAGATGGAGGAGAGATGGAGGAGAGAGATGGAGGAGAGAGATGAAGGATAGAGATGGAGGAGAGATGGAGGACAGAGATGGAGGAGAGATGGAGATGAGAGATGGATTAGAGAGAGGGAGGAGAGAGATTGAGGAGAGAGATGAAGGATAGAGATGGAGGAGAGTGGAGGAGAAAGATGGAGGAGAGAGATAAGGAGAGATGGAGGAGAGAGATGGAGGAGAGAGATGGAGGAGAGAGTTGGAGAAGAGAGATGGAGAAGAAATGGAGGAGAGAGATGGAGGAGAGGGATGGAGAGATGGAGGAGAGAGATGGAAGAGAGGGATGGAGGAGAGAGATGGAGGTGAGAGATGGAGGAGAGATAGAGGAGAGAGATTGAGGACAGAGATGAAGGATATAGCTGGAGTAGAGATGGAGGAGAGAGATGAAGGATATAGATGAAGGAGAGATGGATGAGAGAGATAAAGGGGAGAGATGGAGGAGAGAGATGAGGAGAGAGTTGGAGGAGAGATATGGAGAGAGCTGGAGGAGAGAGATGGAGAAGACTTGGAGGAGAGAGATAAGGAGAGATGGAGAGAGATGGAGAGATGGAGCAGAGATGGAGGAGAGATGGAGGAGAGATGGAGGAGAGAGGTGGAAGAGTGAGATGGAGGAGAGAGATTGAGGAGAGAGATGAAGGATAGAGATGGAGGAGAGAGATGAAGGAAAGATGGAGGAGAAAGATGGAGGAGAGATGGAGGAGAGAGATGAAGGAGTGAGATGGTGGAGAAAGATGAAGGAGACATGGAGGAGAGAGATGGAGGAGAGAGATGGAGGAGGGAGATGAAAGAGAGAGATGGAGGAGAGATGGAGGAAAGAGATGGAGGAGAGAGATGGAGGAGAGATAGAGGAGAGAGCTGGAGGAGAGAGATGGAGGAGCGACAGAGGAGAGAGATGGAGGAGAGAGCTGGAGGAGAGAGCTAGATGAGAGAGATGGAGGAGAGAGGTGGAGGAGTGAGATGGAGGAGAGAGATGGAGGAGAGAGATTGAGGAGAGAGATGAAGTATATAGATGGAGAAGAGATGGAGGAGAGAGATGGAGGAGAGAGATGGAGGAGAGGGATGGAGAGATGGAGGAGAGAGATGGAGGAGAGAGATGGAGGTGAGAGATGGAGGAGAGATAGAGGAGAGAGATTGAGGACAGAGATGAAGGATATAGATGGAGTAGAGATGGAGGAGAGAGATGGAGGAGAGAGATGAAGGATAGAGATGGAGGAGAGATGGACGAGAGAGATGGAGGGGAGAGATGGAGGAGAGAGATGAGGAGAGAGATGGAGGAGAGATATGGAGAGAGCTGGAGGAGAGAGATGGAGAAGAGTTGGAGGAGAGAGATAAGGAGAGATGGAGAGAGATGGTGGAGAGATGGAGCAGAGATGGAGGAGAGATGGAGGAGAGATGGAGGAGAGATGAGGAGAGAGGTGGAGGCGCGAGATGGAGGAGAGCGATAAGGAGAAATGGAGGAGAGAGATGGAGGAGAGATGGAGGCGAGATGGTGGAGAGAGATGGAGGAGAAAGATGGAGGAGAGAGATGGAGCAGAAAGATGGAGGAGAGCGTTGGAGGAGAGATTGAGGAGAGAGATGGAGGAGAGGGAGGAGAGAGACGGAGGAGAGAGAAGGAGGAGAGATGGAGGACAAATGGAGGAGAAAGATGGAGGAGAGATGGTGGAGAGAGATGGAGGAGAGAGATGGAGGAGAGATGGAGGAGAGAGATGGAGGAGAGAGATGGAGGAGAGAGATGAAGCAGTGATATGGAGGAGAGATATAGGAGAGAAATGGAGGATAGATGGAGGAGAGAGATGGAGGAGAGAGATGGAGGAGAGATGAAGGAGAGAGATGGAGGAGAGAGATGGAGGAGAGAGATATGGAGAGATGAAGGAGAGAGATGGAGGAGAGAGATGGAGGAGAGATGGAAGAGAGATGGAGCAGAGATGGAGGAGAGCTGTGGAGGAGCGAGATGGAGGAGAGAGATTGAGGAGAGAGATGAAGGATAGAGATGGAGTAGAGATGGAGGAGAGAGATGGAGGAGAGAGATGAAGGATAGAGATGGAGGAGATAGATGGAGGAGAGAGATGGAGGAGAGAGATGGAGGAGAGATGGAGGAGAGAGATGGAGGAGAAAGATGGAGGAGAGAGATGGAGGAGAGAGATGGAGGAGAGACAGAGGAGAGAGATGGGGGAGAGAGCTGGAGGAGAGAGCTAGATGAGAGAGATGGAGGAGAGAGGTGGAGGAGTGAGATGGAGGAGAGAAATTGAGGAGAGAGAAGAAGGATAGAGATGGAGAAGAGATGGAGGAGAGAGATGGAGGAGAGAGAAGGAGGAGAGGGATGGAGAGATGGAGGAGAGAGATGGAGGAGAGAGATGGAGGTGAGAGATGGAGGAGAGAAAGAGGAGAGAGATTGAGGACAGAGATGAAGGATGTAGATGGAGTAGAGATGGAGGAGAGAGATGGAGGAGTGAGATGAAGGATAGAGATGGAGGAGAGATGGAGGAGAGAGATGGAGAGGAGAGATGGAGGAGAGAGATGAGGAGAGAGATGGAGGAGAGATATGGAGAGAGCTGGAGGAGAGAGATGGAGAAGAGTTGGAGGAGAGAGATAAGGAGAGATGGAGAGAGATGGAGGAGAGATGGAGCAGAGATGGAGGAGAGATGGAGGAGAGAGGTGGAAGCGCGAGATAGAGGAGAGAGATGGAGGAGAGAGAAGGAGGAGAGGGATGGAGAGATGGAGGAGAGAGATGGAGGAGAGAGATGGAGGTGAGAGATGGAGGAGAGAAAGAGGAGAGAGATTGAGGACAGAGATGAAGGATAGAGATGGAGTAGAGATGGAGGAGTGAGATGGAGGAGAGAGATGAAGGATAGAGATGGAGGAGAGAGATGGAGGAGAGATGGAGGAGAGAGATGGAGGCGAGAGATGAAGGATAGAGATGGAGGAGAGACAGAGGAGAGAGATGGAGGAGAGAGCTGGAGGAGAGATATATATGAGAGAGATGGAGGAGAGAGGTGGAGGAGCGAGATGAGGGATAGAGATGGAGGAGAGAGATGGAGGAGAGAGATGAAGGATAGAGATGGAGGAGAGATGGATGAGAGATGGATGAGAGATGAAGGAGAGAGATGGAAGAGAGAGCTGGAGGAGAGAGATTGATGAGAGAGATGGAGGAGAGAGGTGGAGGAGTGAGATGGAGGAGAGAGATTGAGGAGAGAGATGAAGGATAGAGATGGAGAAGAGATGGAGGAGAGAGATGGAGGAGAGAGATGGAGGAGAGGGATGGAGAGATGGAGGAGAGAGATGGAGGAGAGAGATGGAGGAGAGATAGAGGAGAGATATAGGAGAGAGATTGAGGACAGAGATGAAGGATATAGATGGAGTAGAGATGGAGGAGAGAGATGGAGGAGAGAGATGAAGGATAGAGATGGAGGAGAGATGGAGGAGAGAGATGGAGGGGAGAGATGGAGGAGAGAGATGAGGAGAGAGATGGAGGAGAGATATGGAGAGAGCTGGAGGAGAGAGATGGAGAAGAGTTGGAGGAGAGAGATAAGGAGAGATGGAGAGAGATGGAGGAGAGATGGAGCAGAGATGGAGGAGAGATGGAGGAGAGATGGAGGAGAGAGGTGGAAGAGCGAGATGGAGGAGAAGGATTGAGGAGAGAGATGAAGGATAGAGATGGAGTAGAGATGGAGGAGTGAGATGGAGGAGAGAGATGAAGGATAGAGATGGAGGAGAGATGGAGGAGAGAGATGGAGGAGAGAGATGAAGGATAGAGATGGAGGAGAGATGGAGGACAGAGATGGAGGAGAGATGGAGATGAGAGATGGATTAGAGAGAGGGAGGAGAGAGATTGAGGAAAGAGATGAAGGATAGAGATGGAGGTGAGATGGAGGAGAAAGATGGAGGAGAGAGATGAGGAGAGATGGAGGAGAGAGATGGAGGAGAGAGATGGAGGAGAGAGATGGAGGAGAGAGTTGGAGAAGAGAGATGGAGAAGAGATGGAGGAGAGAGATGGAGGAGAGAGATGGAGGAGAGGGATGGAGAGATGGAGGAGAGAGATGGAGGAGAGAGATGGAGGTGAGAGATGAAGGAGAGATAGAGGAGAGAGATTGAGGACAGAGATGAAGGATATAGCTGGAGTAGAGATGGAGGAGAGTGATGAAGGATATAGATGGATGAGAGAGATGGAGGGGAGAGATGGAGGAGAGAGATGAGGAGAGAGATGGAGGAGAGATATGGAGAGAGCTGGAGGAGAGAGATGGAGAAGAGTTGGAGGAGAGAGATAAGGAGAGATGGAGAGAGATGGAGAGATGGAGCAGAGATGGAGGAGAGATGGAGGAGAGATGGAGGAGAGAGGTGGAAGAGTGAGATGGAGGAGAGAGATTGAGGAGAGAGATGAAGGATAGAGATGGAGGAGAGAGATGAAGGAAAGATGGAGGAGAAAGATGGAGGAGAGATGGAGGAGAGAGATGAAGGAGTGAGATGGTGGAGAAAGATGAAGGAGACATGGAGGAGAGAGATGGAGGAGAGAGATGGAGGAGGGAGATGAAAGAGAGAGATGGAGGAGAGATGGAGGAAAGAGATGGAGGAGAGAGATGGAGGAGAGATAGAGGAGAGAGCTGGAGGAGAGAGATGGAGGAGCGACAGAGGAGAGAGATGGAGGAGAGAGCTGGAGGAGAGAGCTAGATGAGAGAGATGGAGGAGAGAGGTGGAGGAGTGAGATGGAGGAGAGAGATGGAGGAGAGAGATTGAGGAGAGAGATGAAGTATATAGATGGAGAAGAGATGGAGGAGAGAGATGGAGGAGAGAGATGGAGGAGAGGGATGGAGAGATGGAGGAGAGAGATGGAGGAGAGAGATGGAGGTGAGAGATGGAGGAGAGATAGAGGAGAGAGATTGAGGACAGAGATGAAGGATATAGATGGAGTAGAGATGGAGGAGAGAGATGGAGGAGAGAGATGAAGGATAGAGATGGAGGAGAGATGGACGAGAGAGATGGAGGGGAGAGATGGAGGAGAGAGATGAGGAGAGAGATGGAGGAGAGATATGGAGAGAGCTGGAGGAGAGAGATGGAGAAGAGTTGGAGGAGAGAGATAAGGAGAGATGGAGAGAGATGGTGGAGAGATGGAGCAGAGATGGAGGAGAGATGGAGGAGAGATGGAGGAGAGATGAGGAGAGAGGTGGAGGCGCGAGATGGAGGAGAGCGATAAGGAGAAATGGAGGAGAGAGATGGAGGAGAGATGGAGGCGAGATGGTGGAGAGAGATGGAGGAGAGAGATGGAGGAGAGAGATGGAGCAGAAAGATGGAGGAGAGCGTTGGAGGAGAGATTGAGGAGAGAGATGGAGGAGAGGGAGGAGAGAGACGGAGGAGAGAGAAGGAGGAGAGATGGAGGACAAATGGAGGAGAAAGATGGAGGAGAGATGGTGGAGAGAGATGGAGGAGAGAGATGGAGGAGAGATGGAGGAGAGAGATGGAGGAGAGAGATGGAGGAGAGAGATGAAGCAGTGATATGGAGGAGAGATATAGGAGAGAAATGGAGGATAGATGGAGGAGAGAGATGGAGGAGAGAGATGGAGGAGAGATGAAGGAGAGAGATGGAGGAGAGAGATGGAGGAGAGAGATATGGAGAGATGAAGGAGAGAGATGGAGGAGAGAGATGGAGGAGAGATGGAAGAGAGATGGAGCAGAGATGGAGGAGAGCTGTGGAGGAGCGAGATGGAGGAGAGAGATTGAGGAGAGAGATGAAGGATAGAGATGGAGTAGAGATGGAGGAGAGAGATGGAGGAGAGAGATGAAGGATAGAGATGGAGGAGAGAGATGGAGGAGAGAGATGGAGGAGAGAGATGGAGGAGAGATGGAGGAGAGAGATGGAGGAGAAAGATGGAGGAGAGAGATGGAGGAGAGAGATGGAGGAGAGACAGAGGAGAGAGATGGGGGAGAGAGCTGGAGGAGAGAGCTAGATGAGAGAGATGGAGGAGAGAGGTGGAGGAGTGAGATGGAGGAGAGAAATTGAGGAGAGAGAAGAAGGATAGAGATGGAGAAGAGATGGAGGAGAGAGATGGAGGAGAGAGAAGGAGGAGAGGGATGGAGAGATGGAGGAGAGAGATGGAGGAGAGAGATGGAGGTGAGAGATGGAGGAGAGAAAGAGGAGAGAGATTGAGGACAGAGATGAAGGATGTAGATGGAGTAGAGATGGAGGAGAGAGATGGAGGAGTGAGATGAAGGATAGAGATGGAGGAGAGATGGAGGAGAGAGATGGAGAGGAGAGATGGAGGAGAGAGATGAGGAGAGAGATGGAGGAGAGATATGGAGAGAGCTGGAGGAGAGAGATGGAGAAGAGTTGGAGGAGAGAGATAAGGAGAGATGGAGAGAGATGGAGGAGAGATGGAGCAGAGATGGAGGAGAGATGGAGGAGAGAGGTGGAAGCGCGAGATAGAGGAGAGAGATGGAGGAGAGAGAAGGAGGAGAGGGATGGAGAGATGGAGGAGAGAGATGGAGGAGAGAGATGGAGGTGAGAGATGGAGGAGAGAAAGAGGAGAGAGATTGAGGACAGAGATGAAGGATAGAGATGGAGTAGAGATGGAGGAGTGAGATGGAGGAGAGAGATGAAGGATAGAGATGGAGGAGAGAGATGGAGGAGAGATGGAGGAGAGAGATGGAGGCGAGAGATGAAGGATAGAGATGGAGGAGAGACAGAGGAGAGAGATGGAGGAGAGAGCTGGAGGAGAGATATATATGAGAGAGATGGAGGAGAGAGGTGGAGGAGCGAGATGAGGGATAGAGATGGAGGAGAGAGATGGAGGAGAGAGATGAAGGATAGAGATGGAGGAGAGATGGATGAGAGATGGATGAGAGATGAAGGAGAGAGATGGAAGAGAGAGCTGGAGGAGAGAGATTGATGAGAGAGATGGAGGAGAGAGGTGGAGGAGTGAGATGGAGGAGAGAGATTGAGGAGAGAGATGAAGGATAGAGATGGAGAAGAGATGGAGGAGAGAGATGGAGGAGAGAGATGAAGGATAGAGATGGAGGAGAGATGGAGGAGAGAGATGGAGGGGAGAGATGGAGGAGAGAGATGAGGAGAGAGATGGAGGAGAGATATGGAGAGAGCTGGAGGAGAGAGATGGAGAAGAGTTGGAGGAGAGAGATAAGGAGAGATGGAGAGAGATGGAGGAGAGATGGAGCAGAGATGGAGGAGAGATGGAGGAGAGATGGAGGAGAGAGGTGGAAGAGCGAGATGGAGGAGAAGGATTGAGGAGAGAGATGAAGGATAGAGATGGAGTAGAGATGGAGGAGTGAGATGGAGGAGAGAGATGAAGGATAGAGATGGAGGAGAGATGGAGGAGAGAGATGGAGGAGAGAGATGAAGGATAGAGATGGAGGAGAGATGGAGGACAGAGATGGAGGAGAGATGGAGATGAGAGATGGATTAGAGAGAGGGAGGAGAGAGATTGAGGAAAGAGATGAAGGATAGAGATGGAGGTGAGATGGAGGAGAAAGATGGAGGAGAGAGATGAGGAGAGATGGAGGAGAGAGATGGAGGAGAGAGATGGAGGAGAGAGATGGAGGAGAGAGTTGGAGAAGAGAGATGGAGAAGAGATGGAGGAGAGAGATGGAGGAGAGAGATGGAGGAGAGGGATGGATAGATGGAGGAGAGAGATGGAGGAGAGAGATGGAGGTGAGAGATGAAGGAGAGATAGAGGAGAGAGATTGAGGACAGAGATGAAGGATATAGCTGGAGTAGAGATGGAGGAGAGTGATGAAGGATATAGATGGATGAGAGAGATGGAGGGGAGAGATGGAGGAGAGAGATGAGGAGAGAGATGGAGGAGAGATATGGAGAGAGCTGGAGGAGAGAGATGGAGAAGAGTTGGAGGAGAGAGATAAGGAGAGATGGAGAGAGATGGAGAGATGGAGCAGAGATGGAGGAGAGATGGAGGAGAGATGGAGGAGAGAGGTGGAAGAGTGAGATGGAGGAGAGAGATTGAGGAGAGAGATGAAGGATAGAGATGGAGGAGAGAGATGAAGGAAAGATGGAGGAGAAAGATGGAGGAGAGAGATAAAGGAGTGAGATGGTGGAGAAAGATGGAGAAGAGATGGAGGAGAGAGATGGAGGAGAGAGATGGAGGAGAGGGATGGAGAGATGGAGGAGAGAGATGGAGGAGAGAGATGGAGGAGAGGGATGGAGAGATGGAGGAGAGAGATGGAGGAGAGAGATGGAGGAGAGATAGAGGAGAGATATAGGAGAGAGATTGAGGACAGAGATGAAGGATATAGATGGAGTAGAGATGGAGGAGAGAGATGGAGGAGAGAGATGAAGGATAGAGATGGAGGAGAGATGGAGGAGAGAGATGGAGGGGAGAGATGGAGGAGAGAGATGAGGAGAGAGATGAGGAGAGAGATGGAGGAGCGATATGGAGAGAGCTGGAGGAGAGAGATGGAGAAGAGTTGGAGGAGAGAGATAAGGAGAGATGGAGAGAGATGGAGGAGAGATGGAGCAGAGATGGAGGAGAGATGGAGGAGAGATGGAGGAGAGAGGTGGAAGAGCGAGATGGAGGAGAAGGATTGAGGAGAGAGATGAAGGATAGAGATGGAGTAGAGATGGAGGAGTGAGATGGAGGAGAGAGATGAAGGATAGAGATGGAGGAGAGATGGAGGAGAGAGATGGAGGAGAGAGATGAAGGATAGAGATGGAGGAGAGATGGAGGACAGAGATGGAGGAGAGATGGAGATGAGAGATGGATTAGAGAGAGGGAGGAGAGAGATTGAGGAGAGAGATGAAGGATAGAGATGGAGGTGAGATGGAGGAGAAAGATGGAGGAGAGAGATGAGGAGAGATGGAGGAGAGAGATGGAGGAGAGAGATGGAGGAGAGAGATGGAGGAGAGAGTTGGAGAAGAGAGATGGAGAAGAGATGGAGGAGAGAGATGGAGGAGAGAGATGGAGGAGAGGGATGGAGAGATGGAGGAGAGAGATGGAGGAGAGAGATTGAGGACAGAGATGAAGGATATAGCTGGAGTAGAGATGGAGGAGAGTGATGAAGGATATAGATGGAGGAGAGATGGATGAGAGAGATGGAGGGGAGAGATGGAGGAGAGAGATGAGGAGAGAGATGGAGGAGAGATATGGAGAGAGCTGGAGGAGAGAGATGGAGAAGAGTTGGAGGAGAGAGATAAGGAGAGATGGAGAGAGATGGAGGAGAGATGGAGCAGAGATGGAGGAGAGATGGAGGAGAGATGGAGGAGAGAGGTGGAAGAGCGAGATGGAGGAGAAGGATTGAGGAGAGAGATGAAGGATAGAGATGGAGTAGAGATGGAGGAGTGAGATGGAGGAGAGAGATGAAGGATAGAGATGGAGGAGAGATGGAGGAGAGAGATGGAGGAGAGAGATGAAGGATAGAGATGGAGGAGAG
The DNA here is from genome assembly GCF_964263955.1 of Coregonus lavaretus. NCBI lineage: Eukaryota > Metazoa > Chordata > Actinopteri > Salmoniformes > Salmonidae > Coregonus > Coregonus lavaretus. The sequence continues at coordinate 25,611 of NW_028163681.1, forward strand.
ATGGAGGACAGAGATGGAGGAGAGATGGAGATGAGAGATGGATTAGAGAGAGGGAGGAGAGAGATTGAGGAGAGAGATGAAGGATAGAGATGGAGGTGAGATGGAGGAGAAAGATGGAGGAGAGAGATGAGGAGAGATGGAGGAGAGAGATGGAGGAGAGAGATGGAGGAGAGAGATGGAGGAGAGAGTTGGAGAAGAGAGATGGAGAAGAGATGGAGGAGAGAGATGGAGGAGAGAGATGGAGGAGAGGGATGGAGAGATGGAGGAGAGAGATGGAGGAGAGAGATTGAGGACAGAGATGAAGGATATAGCTGGAGTAGAGATGGAGGAGAGTGATGAAGGATATAGATGGAGGAGAGATGGATGAGAGAGATGGAGGGGAGAGATGGAGGAGAGAGATGAGGAGAGAGATGGAGGAGAGATATGGAGAGAGCTGGAGGAGAGAGATGGAGAAGAGTTGGAGGAGAGAGATAAGGAGAGATGGAGAGAGATGGAGAGATGGAGCAGAGATGGAGGAGAGATGGAGGAGAGATGGAGGAGAGAGGTAGAAGAGTGAGATGGAGGAGAGAGATTGAGGAGAGAGATGAAGGATAGAGATGGAGGAGAGAGATGAAGGAAAGATGGAGGAGAAAGATGGAGGAGAGATGGAGGAGAGAGATAAAGGAGTGAGATGGTGGAGAAAGATGAAGTAGACATGGAGGAGAGAGATAAGGAGAGATGGAGAGAGATGGAGGAGAGATGGAGCAGAGATGGAGGAGAGATGGAGGAGAGATGGAGGAGAGAGGTGGAAGAGCGAGATGGAGGAGAAGGATTGAGGAGAGAGATGAAGGATAGAGATGGAGTAGAGATGGAGGAGTGAGATGGAGGAGAGAGATGAAGGATAGAGATGGAGGAGAGATGGAGGAGAGAGATGGAGGAGAGAGATGAAGGATAGAGATGGAGGAGAGATGGAGGACAGAGATGGAGGAGAGATGGAGATGAGAGATGGATTAGAGAGAGGGAGGAGAGAGATTGAGGAGAGAGATGAAGGATAGAGATGGAGGTGAGATGGAGGAGAAAGATGGAGGAGAGAGATGAGGAGAGATGGAGGAGAGAGATGGAGGAGAGAGATGGAGGAGAGAGATGGAGGAGAGAGTTGGAGAAGAGAGATGGAGAAGAGATGGAGGAGAGAGATGGAGGAGAGAGATGGAGGAGAGGGATGGAGAGATGGAGGAGAGAGATGGAGGAGAGAGATTGAGGACAGAGATGAAGGATATAGCTGGAGTAGAGATGGAGGAGAGTGATGAAGGATATAGATGGAGGAGAGATGGATGAGAGAGATGGAGGGGAGAGATGGAGGAGAGAGATGAGGAGAGAGATGGAGGAGAGATATGGAGAGAGCTGGAGGAGAGAGATGGAGAAGAGTTGGAGGAGAGAGATAAGGAGAGATGGAGAGAGATGGAGAGATGGAGCAGAGATGGAGGAGAGATGGAGGAGAGATGGAGGAGAGAGGTGGAAGAGTGAGATGGAGGAGAGAGATTGAGGAGAGAGATGAAGGATAGAGATGGAGGAGAGAGATGAAGGAAAGATGGAGGAGAAAGATGGAGGAGAGATGGAGGAGAGAGATAAAGGAGTGAGATGGTGGAGAAAGATGAAGTAGACATGGAGGAGAGAGATGGAGGAGAGAGATGGAGGAGGGAGATGAAAGAGAGAGATGGAGGAGAGATGGATGAGAGAGATGGAGGAGAGAGATGGAGGAGAGATAGAGGAGAGAGCTGGAGGAGAGAGCTGGAGGAGAGAGATGGATGAGAGAGAGGGAGGAGAGAGATTGAGGAGAGAGATGAAGGATAGAGATGGAGGAGAGATGGAGGAGTAAGATGGAGGAGAGAGATGAGGAGAGATGGAGGAGAGAGATAGAGGAGAGAGATGGAGGAGAGAGATAGAGGAGATATGGAGGAGAGAGATGGAGGAGAGAGCTGGAGGAGAGATGGAGGAGAGAGATGGAGGAGAGAGATGGAGGAGAGAGTTGGAGAAGATAGATGGAAGAGAGATGGAGGCGAGAGATGGAGGAGAGAGATGGAGGAGAGGGATGGAGAGATGGAGGAGAGAGATGGAGGAGAGAGATGGAGGTGAGAGATGGAGGAGAGATAGAGGAGAGAGATTGAGGACAGAGATGAAGGATATAGATGGAATAGAGATGGAGGAGAGAGATGGAGGAGAGAGATGAAGGATAGAGATGGAGGAGAGATGGAGGAGAGAGATGGAGGGGAGAGATGGAGGAGAGAGATGGAGGAGAGAGTTGGAGAAGAGAGATGGAGAAGAGATGGAGGAGAGAGATGGAGGAGAGAGATGGAGGAGAGGGATGGAGAGATGGAGGAGAGAGATGGAGGAGAGAGATTGAGGACAGAGATGAAGGATATAGCTGGAGTAGAGATGGAGGAGAGTGATGAAGGATATAGATGGTGGAGAGATGGATGAGAGAGATGGAGGGGAGAGATGGAGGAGAGAGATGAGGAGAGAGATGGAGGAGAGATATGGAGAGAGCTGGAGGAGAGAGATGGAGAAGAGTTGGAGGAGAGAGATAAGGAGAGATGGAGAGAGATGGAGAGATGGAGCAGAGATGGAGGAGAGATGGAGGAGAGATGGAGGAGAGAGGTGGAAGAGTGAGATGGAGGAGAGAGATTGAGGAGAGAGATGAAGGATAGAGATGGAGGAGAGAGATGAAGGAAAGATGGAGGAGAAAGATGGAGGAGAGATGGAGGAGAGAGATAAAGGAGTGAGATGGTGGAGAAAGATGAAGTAGACATGGAGGAGAGAGATGGAGGAGAGAGATGGAGGAGGGAGATGAAAGAGAGAGATGGAGGAGAGATGGAGGAGAGAGATGGAGGAGAGAGATTGAGGAGAGATAGAGGAGAGAGCTGGAGGAGAGAGCTGGAGGAGAGAGATGGATGAGAGAGAGGGAGGAGAGAGATTGAGGAGAGAGATGAAGGATAGAGATGGAGGAGAGATGGAGGAGTAAGATGGAGGAGAGAGATGAGGAGAGATGGAGGAGAGAGATAGAGGAGAGAGATGGAGGAGAGAGATAGAGGAGATATGGAGGAGAGAGATGGAGGAGAGAGCTGGAGGAGAGATGGAGGAGAGAGATGGAGGAGAGAGATGGAGGAGAGAGTTGGAGAAGATAGATGGAGGAGAGATGGAGGCGAGAGATTGAGGAGAGAGATGGATGAGAGGGATGGAGAGATGGAGGAGAGAGATGGAGGAGAGAGATGGAGGTGAGAGATGGAGGAGAGATAGAGGAGAGAGATTGAGGACAGAGATGAAAGATATAGATGGAGTAGAGATGGAGGAGAGAGATGGAGGAGAGAGATGAAGGATAGAGATGGAGGAGAGATGGAGGAGAGAGATTGAGGAGAGAGATGAGGGATAGAGATGGAGGAGAGATGGATGAGAGATGGATTAGAGAGATGGAGGAGAGATGAAGGAGAGAGATGTAAGAGAGAGCTGGAGGAGAGAGATGGAGAAGAGATGGAGGAGAGAGATAAGGAGATATGGAGGAGAGAGATGGAGGAGAGATGGAGGAGAGAGATGGAGGAGAGAGATGGAGGAGAGAGATGGAGGAGAGATGGAGGAGAAAGATGGAGGAGAGCGTTGGAGGAGAGATGGAGGAGAGATGGAGGAGAGAGTTGGAGAAAGATGAAGGAGACATGGAGGAGAGAGATGGAGGAGAGGGATGGAGGAGGGAGATGAAAGAGAGAGATGGAGGAGAGATGGAGGAGAGAGATGGAGGAGAGAGCTGGAAGAGAGAGCTGGAGGAGAGAGATGGATGAGAGAGAGGGAGGAGAGAGATTGAGGTGAGTGATGAAGGATAGAGATGGAGGAGAGATGGAGGAGAAAGATGGAGGAGAGAGATGAGGAGAGATGGAGGAGAGAGATAGAGGAGAGAGATGGAGGAGAGAGATAGAGGAGATATGGAGGAGAGAGATGGAGGAGAGAGCTGGAGGAGAGATGGAGGAGAGAGATGGATGAGAGAGAGGGAGGAGAGAGATTGAGGAGAGTGATGAAGGATAGAGATGGAGGAGAGATGGAGGAGAAAGATGGAGGAGAGAGATGAGGAGAGATGGAGGAGAGAGATAGAGGAGAGAGATGGAGGAGAGAGATAGAGGAGATATGGAGGAGAGAGATGGAGGAGAGAGCTGGAGGAGAGATGGAGGAGAGAGATGGAGGAGAGAGATGGAGGAGAGAGTTGGAGAAGAGAGATGGAGAAGAGATGTAGGCGAGAGATGGAGGAGAGAGATGGAGGAGAGGGATGAAGGAAAGATGGAGGAGAAAGATGGAGGAGAGATGGAGGAGAGAGATAAAGGAGTGAGATGGTGGAGAAAGATGAAGTAGACATGGAGGAGAGAGATGGAGGAGAGAGATGGAGGAGGGAGATGAAAGAGAGAGATGGAGGAGAGATGGAGGAGAGAGATGGAGGAGAGAGATGGAGGAGAGATAGAGGAGAGAGCTGGAGGAGAGAGCTGGAGGAGAGAGATGGATGAGAGAGAGGGAGGAGAGAGATTGAGGAGAGAGATGAAGGATAGAGATGGAGGAGAGATGGAGGAGTAAGATGGAGGAGAGAGATGAGGAGAGATGGAGGAGAGAGATAGAGGAGAGAGATGGAGGAGAGAGATAGAGGAGATATGGAGGAGAGAGATGGAGGAGAGAGCTGGAGGAGAGATGGAGGAGAGAGATGGAGGAGAGAGATGGAGGAGAGAGTTGGAGAAGATAGATGGAGGAGAGATGGAGGCGAGAGATGGAGGAGAGAGATGGATGAGAGGGATGGAGAGATGGAGGAGAGAGATGGAGGAGAGAGATGGAGGTGAGAGATGGAGGAGAGATAGAGGAGAGAGATTGAGGACAGAGATGAAGGATATAGATGGAGTAGAGATGGAGGAGAGAGATGGAGGAGAGAGATGAAGGATAGAGATGGAGGAGAGATGGAGGAGAGAGATTGAGGAGAGAGATGAGGATAGAGATGGAGGAGAGAGATGGAGGAGAGAGATGAAGGATAGAGATGGAGGAGAGATGGATGAGAGATGGATTAGAGAGATGGAGGAGAGATGAAGGAGAGAGATGTAAGAGAGAGCTGGAGGAGAGAGATGGAGAAGAGATGGAGGAGAGAGATAAGGAGATATGGAGGAGAGAGATGGAGGAGAGATGGAGGAGAGAGATGGAGGAGAGAGATGGAGGAGAGAGATGGAGGAGAGATGGAGGAGAAAGATGGAGGAGAGCGTTGGAGGAGAGATGGAGGAGAGATGGAGGAGAGAGTTGGAGAAAGATGAAGGAGACATGGAGGAGAGAGATGGAGGAGAGGGATGGAGGAGGGAGATGAAAGAGAGAGATGGAGGAGAGATGGAGGAGAGAGATGGAGGAGAGAGCTGGAAGAGAGAGCTGGAGGAGAGAGATGGATGAGAGAGAGGGAGGAGAGAGATTGAGGTGAGTGATGAAGGATAGAGATGGAGGAGAGATGGAGGAGAAAGATGGAGGAGAGAGATGAGGAGAGATGGAGGAGAGAGATAGAGGAGAGAGATGGAGGAGAGAGATAGAGGAGATATGGAGGAGAGAGATGGAGGAGAGAGCTGGAGGAGAGATGGAGGAGAGAGATGGATGAGAGAGAGGGAGGAGAGAGATTGAGGAGAGTGATGAAGGATAGAGATGGAGGAGAGATGGAGGAGAAAGATGGAGGAGAGAGATGAGGAGAGATGGAGGAGAGAGATAGAGGAGAGAGATGGAGGAGAGAGATAGAGGAGATATGGAGGAGAGAGATGGAGGAGAGAGCTGGAGGAGAGATGGAGGAGAGAGATGGAGGAGAGAGATGGAGGAGAGAGTTGGAGAAGAGAGATGGAGAAGAGATGTAGGCGAGAGATGGAGGAGAGAGATGGAGGAGAGGGATGGAGAGATGGAGGAGAGAGATGGAGGAGAGAGATGGAGGTGAGAGATGGAGGAGAGATAGAGGAGAGAGATTGAGGACAGAGATTAAGGATATAGATGGAGTAGAGATGGAGGAGAGAGATGGAGGAGAGAGATGAAGGATAGAGATGGAGGAGAGATGGAGGAGAGAGATGGAGGGGAGAGATGGAGGAGAGAGATGAGGAGAGAGATGGAGGAGAGATATGGAGAGAGCTGGAGGAGAGAGATGAAGGATAGAGATGGAGGAGAGATGGAGGAGAGAGATGGAGGGGAGAGATGGAGGAAAGAGATGTGGAGAGAGATGGAGGAGAGATATGGAGAGAGCTGGAGGAGAGAGATGGAGAAGAGTTGGAGGAGAGAGATAAGGAGAGATGGAGAGAGATGGAGGAGAGAGCTGGAGGAGAGAGATATATGAGAGAGATGGAGGAGAGAGGTGGAGGAGCGAGATGGAGGAGAGAGATTGAGGAGAGAAATGAGGAATAGAGATGGAGGAGAGAGATGGAGGAGAGAGATGAAGGATAGAGATGGAGGAGAGATGGATGAGAGATGTAGGAGAGAGATGGAGGAGAGATGGAGGAGAGAGATGTAATAGAGAGCTGGAGGAGAGAGATGGAGAAGAGATGGAGGAGAGAGATAAGGAGAGATGGAGGAGAGAGATGGAGGAGAGATGGAGGAGAGAGATGGAGGAGAGAGATGGAGGAGAGAGATGGAGGAGAAAGATGGAGGAGAGAGGTGGAGGAGAGATGGAGGAGAGAGATGGAGGAGACAGATGGAGGAGAGATGAAGGAGAGAGATGTAAGAGCTGGAGGAGAGATATGGAGAAGAGATGGAGGAGAGAGATAAGGAGATATTGAGGAGAAAGATGGAGGAGAGCGTTGGAGGAGAGATGGAGGAGAAATGGAGGAGAGAGTTGGAGAGAGAAGGAGGAGAGATGGAGGAGAGATGGAGGAGAAAGATGGAGGAGAGATGGTGTAGAGGGATGGAGGAGAGATGGAGGAGAGAGATGGAGGAGTGAGATGGAGGAGAGAGATGGAGGAGAGATAGAGGAGAGAAATTGGGGGAGAGATGGAGGAGAGAGATGAAGGAGTGAGATGGAGGAGAAAGATGAAGGAGAGATGGAGGAGAGAGATGGAGGAGAGAGATGAAAGAGAGAGATGTGGGAGAGATGGAGGAGAGAGATGGAGGACAGATGGAGGAGAAAGATGGAGGAGAGAAATGGAGGAGAGAGATGGAGGAGAGAGATGGAGGAGAGATGGAGATGAGAGAGATGGAGGAGGGAGATGGAGAGAGCTGGAGAAGAGATGGAGGTGAGAGATAAGGAGAGATGGAGGAGAGAGATGAAGGAAGAGAGATGGAGGGGAGAGATGGAGGAGAGAGATGAGGAGAGAGATGGAGGAGAGATATGGAGAGAGCTGGAGGAGAGAGATGGAGAAGAGTTGGAGGAGAGAGATAAGGAGAGATGGAGAGAGATGGAGGAGAGAGCTGGAGGAGAGAGATATATGAGAGAGATGGAGGAGAGAGGTGGAGGAGCGAGATGGAGGAGAGAGATTGAGGAGAGAGATGAGGGATAGAGATGGAGGAGAGATATGGAGGAGAGAGATGAAGGATAGAGATGGAGGAGAGATGGATGAGAGATGTAGGAGAGAGATGGAGGAGAGATGGAGGAGAGAGATGCAATAGAGAGCTGGAGGAGAGAGATGGAGAAGAGATGGAGGAGAGAGATAAGGAGAGATGGAGGAGAGAGATGGAGGAGAGATGGAGGAGAGAGATGGAGGAGAGAGATGGAGGAGAGAGATGGAGGAGAAAGATGGAGGAGAGAGGTGGAGGAGAGATGGAGGAGAGAGATGGAGGAGACAGATGGAGGAGAGATAAAGGAGAGAGATGTAAGAGCTGGAGGAGAGATATGGAGAAGAGATGGAGGAGAGAGATAAGGAGATATTGAGGAGAAAGATGGAGGAGAGCGTTGGAGGAGAGATGGAGGAGAAATGGAGGAGAGAGTTGGAGAGAGAAGGAGGAGAGATGGAGGAGAGATGGAGGAGAAAGATGGAGGAGAGATGGTGTAGAGGGATGGAGGAGAGATGGAGGAGAGAGATGGAGGAGTGAGATGGAGGAGAGAGATGGAGGAGAGATAGAGGAGAGAAATCGGGGGAGAGATGGAGGAGAGAGATGAAGGAGTGAGATGGAGGAGAAAGATGAAGGAGAGATGGAGGAGAGAGATGGAGGAGAGAGATGAAAGAGAGAGATGGAGGAGAGATGGAGGAGAGAGATGGAGGACAGATGGAGGAGAAAGATGGAGGAGAGAAATGGAGGAGAGAGATGGAGGAGAGAGATGGAGGAGAGATGGAGATGAGAGAGATGGAGGAGGGAGATGGAGAGAGCTGGAGAAGAGATGGAGGTGAGAGATAAGGAGAGATGGAGGAGAGAGATGAAGGAAGAGAGATGGAGGGGAGAGATGGAGGAGAGAGATGAGGAGAGAGATGGAGGAGAGATATGGAGAGAGCTGGAGGAGAGAGATGGAGAAGAGTTGGAGGAGAGAGATAAGGAGAGATGGAGAGAGATGGAGGAGAGAGCTGGAGGAGAGAGATATATGAGAGAGATGGAGGAGAGAGGTGGAGGAGCGAGATGGAGGAGAGAGATTGAGGAGAGAGATGAGGGATAGAGATGGAGGAGAGATATGGAGGAGAGAGATGAAGGATAGAGATGGAGGAGAGATGGATGAGAGATGGAGGAGAGAGATGGAGGAGAGATGGAGGAGAGAGATGTAAGAGAGAGCTGGAGGAGAGAGATGGAGAAGAGATGGAGGAGAGAGATAAGGAGAGATGGAGGAGAGAGATGGAGGAGAGATGGAGGAGAGATGGAGGAGAGAGATGGAGGAGAGAGATGGAGGAGAGAGATGGAGGAGAAAGATGGAGGAGAGCGGTGGAGGAGAGCGATGGAGAGAGAAGGAGGAGAGATGGAGGAGGGAGATGGAGAGAGCTGGAGAATAGATGGAGGTGAGAGATAAGGAGAGATGGAGGAGAGAGATGAAGGAAGAGAGATGGAGGGGAGAGATGGAGGAGAGAGATGAGGAGAGAGATGGATGAGAGATATGGAGAGAGCTGGAGGAGAGAGATGGAGAAGAGTTGGAGGAGAGAGATAAGGAGAGATGGAGAGAGATGGAGGAGAGAGCTGGAGGAGAGAGATATATGAGAGAGATGGAGGAGAGAGGTGGAGGAGCGAGATGGAGGAGAGAGATTGAGGAGAGAGATGAGGGATAGAGATGGAGGAGAGAGATGGAGGAGAGAGATGAAGGATAGAGATGGAGGAGAGATGGATGAGAGATGGAGGAGAGAGATGGAGGAGAGATGGAGGAGAGAGATGTAAGAGAGAGCTGGAGGAGAGAGATGGAGAAGAGATGGACGAGAGAGATAAGGAGAGATGGAGGAGAGAGATGGAGGAGAGA
>NW_028163680.1:0-70000 GCF_964263955.1 Coregonus lavaretus
TATCAACCTAACTCTCTCTACAGTCAGTCAGTGAGACAGCAGTATTTATCAACCTAACTCTCTCTACAGTCAGACAGTCAGTGAGACAGCAGTATTTATCAACCTAACTCTCTCTACATTCAGACAGTCAGTGAGACAGCAGTATTTATCAACCTAACTCTCTCTACAGTCAGACAGTCAGTGAGACAGCAGTATTTATCAACCTAACTCTCTCTACAGTCAGTCAGTCAGTGAGACAGCAGTATTTATCAACCTAACTCTCTCTACAGTCAGACAGTGAGACAGCAGTATTTATCAACCTAACTCTCTCTACAGTCAGACAGTGAGACATCAGTATTTATCAACCTAACTCTCTCTACAGTCAGACAGTCAGTGAGACAGCAGTATTTATCAACCTAACTCTCTCTACAGTCAGTCAGTGAGACAGCAGTATTTATCAACCTAACTCTCTCTACAGTCAGTCAGTGAGACAGCAGTATTTATCAACCTAACTCTCTCTACAGTCAGTCAGTGAGACAGCAGTATTTATCAACCTAACTCTCTCTACAGTCAGACAGTCAGTGAGACAGCAGTATTTATCAACCTAACTCTCTCTACAGTCAGACAGTCAGTGAGACAGCAGTATTTATCAACCTAACTCTCTCTACAGTCAGACAGTCAGTGAGACAGCAGTATTTATCAACCTAACTCTCTCTGCAGACAGTCAGTGAGACAGCAGTATTTATCAACCTAACTCTCTCTGCAGACAGTCAGTGAGACAGCAGTATTTATCAACCTAACTCTCTCTACAGTCAGACAGTGAGACAGCAGTATTTATCAACCTATCTCTCTCTACAGAGAGTCAGTGAGACAGCAGTATTTATCAACCTATCTCTCTCTACAGTCAGACAGTGAGACAGCAGTATTTATCAACCTAACTCTCTCTACAGTCAGACAGTCAGTGAGACAGCAGTATTTATCAACCTAACTCTCTCTACAGTCAGACAGTCAGTGAGACAGCAGTATTTATCAACCTAACTCTCTCTACAGTCAGACAGTGAGACAGCAGTATTTATCAACCTAACTCTCTCTACAGTCAGACAGTCAGTGAGACAGCAGTATTTATCAACCTAACTCTCTCTGCAGACAGTCAGTGAGACAGCAGTATTTATCAACCTAACTCTCTCTGCAGACAGTCAGTGAGACAGCAGTATTTATCAACCTAACTCTCTCTACAGTCAGACAGTGAGACAGCAGTATTTATCAACCTAACTCTCTCTACAGTCAGTCAGTGAGACAGCAGTATTTATCAACCTAACTCTCTCTACAGTCAGACAGTGAGACAGCAGTATTTATCAACCTAACTCTCTCTACAGTCAGTCAGTCAGTGAGACAGCAGTATTTATCAACCTAACTCTCTCTACAGTCAGACAGTCAGTGAGACAGCAGTATTTATCAACCTAACTCTCTCTACAGTCAGACAGTGAGACAGCAGTATTTATCAACCTAACTCTCTCTACAGTCAGACAGTCAGTGAGACAGCAGTATTTATCAACCTAACTCTCTCTACAGTCAGACAGTGAGACAGCAGTATTTATCAACCTAACTCTCTCTACAGTCAGACAGTGAGACAGCAGTATTTATCAACCTAACTCTCTCTACAGTCAGACAGTCAGTGAGACAGCAGTATTTATCAACCTAACTCTCTCTACAGTCAGACAGTGAGACAGCAGTATTTATCAACCTAACTCTCTCTACAGTCAGACAGTGAGACAGCAGTATTTATCAACCTAACTCTCTCTACAGTCAGACAGTCAGTGAGACAGCAGTATTTATCAACCTAACTCTCTCTACATTCAGACAGTCAGTGAGACAGCAGTATTTATCAACCTAACTCTCTCTACAGTCAGACAGTCAGTGAGACAGCAGTATTTATCAACCTAACTCTCTCTACAGTCAGTCAGTCAGTGAGACAGCAGTATTTATCAACCTAACTCTCTCTACAGTCAGACAGTGAGACAGCAGTATTTATCAACCTAACTCTCTCTACAGTCAGACAGTGAGACATCAGTATTTATCAACCTAACTCTCTCTACAGTCAGACAGTCAGTGAGACAGCAGTATTTATCAACCTAACTCTCTCTACAGTCAGTCAGTGAGACAGCAGTATTTATCAACCTAACTCTCTCTACAGTCAGTCAGTGAGACAGCAGTATTTATCAACCTAACTCTCTCTACAGTCAGTCAGTGAGACAGCAGTATTTATCAACCTAACTCTCTCTACAGTCAGACAGTCAGTGAGACAGCAGTATTTATCAACCTAACTCTCTCTACAGTCAGACAGTCAGTGAGACAGCAGTATTTATCAACCTAACTCTCTCTACAGTCAGACAGTCAGTGAGACAGCAGTATTTATCAACCTAACTCTCTCTGCAGACAGTCAGTGAGACAGCAGTATTTATCAACCTAACTCTCTCTGCAGACAGTCAGTGAGACAGCAGTATTTATCAACCTAACTCTCTCTACAGTCAGACAGTGAGACAGCAGTATTTATCAACCTATCTCTCTCTACAGAGAGTCAGTGAGACAGCAGTATTTATCAACCTATCTCTCTCTACAGTCAGACAGTGAGACAGCAGTATTTATCAACCTAACTCTCTCTACAGTCAGACAGTCAGTGAGACAGCAGTATTTATCAACCTAACTCTCTCTACAGTCAGACAGTCAGTGAGACAGCAGTATTTATCAACCTAACTCTCTCTACAGTCAGACAGTGAGACAGCAGTATTTATCAACCTAACTCTCTCTACAGTCAGACAGTCAGTGAGACAGCAGTATTTATCAACCTAACTCTCTCTGCAGACAGTCAGTGAGACAGCAGTATTTATCAACCTAACTCTCTCTGCAGACAGTCAGTGAGACAGCAGTATTTATCAACCTAACTCTCTCTACAGTCAGACAGTGAGACAGCAGTATTTATCAACCTAACTCTCTCTATAGTCAGTCAGTGAGACAGCAGTATTTATCAACCTAACTCTCTCTACAGTCAGACAGTGAGACAGCAGTATTTATCAACCTAACTCTCTCTACAGTCAGTCAGTCAGTGAGACAGCAGTATTTATCAACCTAACTCTCTCTACAGTCAGACAGTCAGTGAGACAGCAGTATTTATCAACCTAACTCTCTCTACAGTCAGACAGTCAGTGAGACAGCAGTATTTATCAACCTAACTCTCTCTACAGTCAGTCAGACAGTGAGACAGCAGTATTTATCAACCTAACTCTCTCTACAGTCAGACAGTGAGACAGCAGTATTTATCAACCTAACTCTCTCTACAGTCAGACAGTCAGTGAGACAGCAGTATTTATCAACCTAACTCTCTCTGCAGTCAGACAGTCAGTGAGACAGCAGTATTTATCAACCTAACTCTCTCTACAGTCAGTCAGTGAGACAGCAGTATTTATCAACCTAACTCTCTCTACAGTCAGTCAGTGAGACAGCAGTATTTATCAACCTAACTCTCTCTACAGTCAGACAGTCAGTGAGACAGCAGTATTTATCAACCTAACTCTCTCTGCAGTCAGACAGTCAGTGAGACAGCAGTATTTATCAACCTAACTCTCTCTACAGTCAGTCAGTGAGACAGCAGTATTTATCAACCTAACTCTCTCTACAGTCAGTCAGTGAGACAGCAGTATTTATCAACCTAACTCTCTCTACAGTCAGACAGTCAGTGAGACAGCAGTATTTATGAACCTAACTCTCTCTACAGTCAGACAGTCAGTGAGACAGCAGTATTTATCAACCTAACTCTCTCTACAGTCAGACAGTCAGTGAGACAGCAGTATTTATCAACCTAACTCTCTCTACAGTCAGACAGTGAGACAGCAGTATTTATCAACCTAACTCTCTCTACAGTCAGACAGTGAGACAGCAGTATTTATCAACCTAACTCTCTCTACAGTCAGTCAGTGAGACAGCAGTATTTATCAACCTAACTCTCTCTACAGTCAGTCAGTGAGACAGCAGTATTTATCAACCTAACTCTCTCTACAGTCAGACAGTCAGTGAGACAGCAGTATTTATCAACCTAACTCTCTCTACATTCAGACAGTCAGTGAGACAGCAGTATTTATCAACCTAACTCTCTCTACAGTCAGACAGTCAGTGAGACAGCAGTATTTATCAACCTAACTCTCTCTACAGTCAGTCAGTCAGTGAGACAGCAGTATTTATCAACCTAACTCTCTCTACAGTCAGACAGTGAGACAGCAGTATTTATCAACCTAACTCTCTCTACAGTCAGACAGTGAGACATCAGTATTTATCAACCTAACTCTCTCTACAGTCAGACAGTCAGTGAGACAGCAGTATTTATCAACCTAACTCTCTCTACAGTCAGTCAGTGAGACAGCAGTATTTATCAACCTAACTCTCTCTACAGTCAGTCAGTGAGACAGCAGTATTTATCAACCTAACTCTCTCTACAGTCAGTCAGTGAGACAGCAGTATTTATCAACCTAACTCTCTCTACAGTCAGACAGTCAGTGAGACAGCAGTATTTATCAACCTAACTCTCTCTACAGTCAGACAGTCAGTGAGACAGCAGTATTTATCAACCTAACTCTCTCTACAGTCAGACAGTCAGTGAGACAGCAGTATTTATCAACCTAACTCTCTCTGCAGACAGTCAGTGAGACAGCAGTATTTATCAACCTAACTCTCTCTGCAGACAGTCAGTGAGACAGCAGTATTTATCAACCTAACTCTCTCTACAGTCAGACAGTGAGACAGCAGTATTTATCAACCTATCTCTCTCTACAGAGAGTCAGTGAGACAGCAGTATTTATCAACCTATCTCTCTCTACAGTCAGACAGTGAGACAGCAGTATTTATCAACCTAACTCTCTCTACAGTCAGACAGTCAGTGAGACAGCAGTATTTATCAACCTAACTCTCTCTACAGTCAGACAGTCAGTGAGACAGCAGTATTTATCAACCTAACTCTCTCTACAGTCAGACAGTGAGACAGCAGTATTTATCAACCTAACTCTCTCTACAGTCAGACAGTCAGTGAGACAGCAGTATTTATCAACCTAACTCTCTCTGCAGACAGTCAGTGAGACAGCAGTATTTATCAACCTAACTCTCTCTGCAGACAGTCAGTGAGACAGCAGTATTTATCAACCTAACTCTCTCTACAGTCAGACAGTGAGACAGCAGTATTTATCAACCTAACTCTCTCTACAGTCAGTCAGTGAGACAGCAGTATTTATCAACCTAACTCTCTCTACAGTCAGACAGTGAGACAGCAGTATTTATCAACCTAACTCTCTCTACAGTCAGTCAGTCAGTGAGACAGCAGTATTTATCAACCTAACTCTCTCTACAGTCAGACAGTCAGTGAGACAGCAGTATTTATCAACCTAACTCTCTCTACAGTCAGACAGTCAGTGAGACAGCAGTATTTATCAACCTAACTCTCTCTACAGTCAGTCAGACAGTGAGACAGCAGTATTTATCAACCTAACTCTCTCTACAGTCAGTCAGACAGTGAGACAGCAGTATTTATCAACCTAACTCTCTCTACAGTCAGACAGTGAGACAGCAGTATTTATCAACCTAACTCTCTCTACAGTCAGACAGTGAGACAGCAGTATTTATCAACCTAACTCTCTCTACAGTCAGACAGTCAGTGAGACAGCAGTATTTATCAACCTAACTCTCTCTACAGTCAGACAGTGAGACAGCAGTATTTATCAACCTAACTCTCTCTACAGTCAGACAGTGAGACAGCAGTATTTATCAACCTAACTCTCTCTACAGTCAGACAGTCAGTGAGACAGCAGTATTTATCAACCTAACTCTCTCTACATTCAGACAGTCAGTGAGACAGCAGTATTTATCAACCTAACTCTCTCTACAGTCAGACAGTCAGTGAGACAGCAGTATTTATCAACCTAACTCTCTCTACAGTCAGTCAGTCAGTGAGACAGCAGTATTTATCAACCTAACTCTCTCTACAGTCAGACAGTGAGACAGCAGTATTTATCAACCTAACTCTCTCTACAGTCAGACAGTGAGACATCAGTATTTATCAACCTAACTCTCTCTACAGTCAGACAGTCAGTGAGACAGCAGTATTTATCAACCTAACTCTCTCTACAGTCAGTCAGTGAGACAGCAGTATTTATCAACCTAACTCTCTCTACAGTCAGTCAGTGAGACAGCAGTATTTATCAACCTAACTCTCTCTACAGTCAGTCAGTGAGACAGCAGTATTTATCAACCTAACTCTCTCTACAGTCAGAGAGACAGCAGTATTTATCAACCTAACTCTCTCTACAGTCAGACAGTCAGTGAGACAGCAGTATTTATCAACCTAACTCTCTCTACAGTCAGACAGTCAGTGAGACAGCAGTATTTATCAACCTAACTCTCTCTGCAGACAGTCAGTGAGACAGCAGTATTTATCAACCTAACTCTCTCTGCAGACAGTCAGTGAGACAGCAGTATTTATCAACCTAACTCTCTCTACAGTCAGACAGTGAGACAGCAGTATTTATCAACCTATCTCTCTCTACAGAGAGTCAGTGAGACAGCAGTATTTATCAACCTATCTCTCTCTACAGTCAGACAGTGAGACAGCAGTATTTATCAACCTAACTCTCTCTACAGTCAGACAGTCAGTGAGACAGCAGTATTTATCAACCTAACTCTCTCTACAGTCAGACAGTCAGTGAGACAGCAGTATTTATCAACCTAACTCTCTCTACAGTCAGACAGTGAGACAGCAGTATTTATCAACCTAACTCTCTCTACAGTCAGACAGTCAGTGAGACAGCAGTATTTATCAACCTAACTCTCTCTGCAGACAGTCAGTGAGACAGCAGTATTTATCAACCTAACTCTCTCTGCAGACAGTCAGTGAGACAGCAGTATTTATCAACCTAACTCTCTCTACAGTCAGACAGTGAGACAGCAGTATTTATCAACCTAACTCTCTCTATAGTCAGTCAGTGAGACAGCAGTATTTATCAACCTAACTCTCTCTACAGTCAGACAGTGAGACAGCAGTATTTATCAACCTAACTCTCTCTACAGTCAGTCAGTCAGTGAGACAGCAGTATTTATCAACCTAACTCTCTCTACAGTCAGACAGTCAGTGAGACAGCAGTATTTATCAACCTAACTCTCTCTACAGTCAGTCAGTGAGACAGCAGTATTTATCAACCTAACTCTCTCTACAGTCAGACAGTCAGTGAGACAGCAGTATTTATCAACCTAACTCTCTCTACAGTCAGTCAGACAGTGAGACAGCAGTATTTATCAACCTAACTCTCTCTACAGTCAGACAGTGAGACAGCAGTATTTATCAACCTAACTCTCTCTACAGTCAGACAGTCAGTGAGACAGCAGTATTTATCAACCTAACTCTCTCTGCAGTCAGACAGTCAGTGAGACAGCAGTATTTATCAACCTAACTCTCTCTACAGTCAGTCAGTGAGACAGCAGTATTTATCAACCTAACTCTCTCTACAGTCAGTCAGTGAGACAGCAGTATTTATCAACCTAACTCTCTCTACAGTCAGACAGTCAGTGAGACAGCAGTATTTATCAACCTAACTCTCTCTGCAGTCAGACAGTCAGTGAGACAGCAGTATTTATCAACCTAACTCTCTCTACAGTCAGTCAGTGAGACAGCAGTATTTATCAACCTAACTCTCTCTACAGTCAGTCAGTGAGACAGCAGTATTTATCAACCTAACTCTCTCTACAGTCAGACAGTCAGTGAGACAGCAGTATTTATGAACCTAACTCTCTCTACAGTCAGACAGTCAGTGAGACAGCAGTATTTATCAACCTAACTCTCTCTACAGTCAGACAGTGAGACAGCAGTATTTATCAACCTAACTCTCTCTACAGTCAGACAGTCAGTGAGACAGCAGTATTTATCAACCTAACTCTCTCTGCAGTCAGACAGTCAGTGAGACAGCAGTATTTATCAACCTAACTCTCTCTACAGTCAGTCAGTCAGTGAGACAGCAGTATTTATCAACCTAACTCTCTCTACAGTCAGACAGTGAGACAGCAGTATTTATCAACCTAACTCTCTCTACAGTCAGTCAGTGAGACAGCAGTATTTATCAACCTAACTCTCTCTACAGTCAGTCAGTGAGACAGCAGTATTTATCAACCTAACTCTCTCTACAGTCAGACAGTGAGACAGCAGTATTTATCAACCTAACTCTCTCTGCAGACAGTCAGTGAGACAGCAGTATTTATCAACCTAACTCTCTCTACAGTCAGTCAGTGAGACAGCAGTATTTATCAACCTAACTCTCTCTACAGTCAGACAGACAGTGAGACAGCAGTATTTATCAACCTAACTCTCTCTACAGTCAGACAGTCAGTGAGACAGCAGTATTTATCAACCTAACTCTCTCTACAGTCAGACAGTCAGTGAGACAGCAGTATTTATCAACCTAACTCTCTCTGCAGACAGTCAGTGAGACAGCAGTATTTATCAACCTAACTCTCTCTACAGTCAGTCAGTGAGACAGCAGTATTTATCAACCTAACTCTCTCTACAGTCAGTCAGTGAGACAGCAGTATTTATCAACCTAACTCTCTCTACAGTCAGACAGACAGTGAGACAGCAGTATTTATCAACCTAACTCTCTCTACAGTCAGACAGTCAGTGAGACAGCAGTATTTATCAACCTAACTCTCTCTACAGTCAGACAGACAGTGAGACAGCAGTATTTATCAACCTAACTCTCTCTACAGTCAGACAGTCAGTGAGACAGCAGTATTTATCAACCTAACTCTCTCTACAGTCAGACAGTGAGACAGCAGTATTTATCAACCTAACTCTCTCTACAGTCAGACAGTCAGTGAGACAGCAGTTTTTATCAACCTAACTCTCTCTGCAGTCAGACAGTGAGACAGCAGTATTTATCAACCTAACTCTCTCTGCAGACAGTCAGTGAGACAGCAGTATTTATCAACCTAACTCTCTCTACAGTCAGACAGTGAGACAGCAGTATTTATCAACCTAACTCTCTCTGCAGACAGTCAGTGAGACAGCAGTATTTATCAACCTAACTCTCTCTGCAGTCAGACAGTCAGTGAGACAGAAGTATTTATCAACCTAACTCTCTCTACAGTCAGACAGTCAGTGAGACAGCAGTATTTATCAACCTAACTCTCTCTACAGTCAGACAGTCAGTGAGACAGCAGTATTTATCAACCTAACTCTCTCTACAGTCAGACAGTGAGACAGCAGTATTTATCAACCTAACTCTCTCTACAGTCAGACAGTGAGACAGCAGTATTTATCAACCTAACTCTCTCTACAGTCAGTCAGTGAGACAGCAGTATTTATCAACCTAACTCTCTCTACAGTCAGTCAGTGAGACAGCAGTATTTATCAACCTAACTCTCTCTACAGTCAGACAGTCAGTGAGACAGCAGTATTTATCAACCTAACTCTCTCTACATTCAGACAGTCAGTGAGACAGCAGTATTTATCAACCTAACTCTCTCTACAGTCAGACAGTCAGTGAGACAGCAGTATTTATCAACCTAACTCTCTCTACAGTCAGTCAGTCAGTGAGACAGCAGTATTTATCAACCTAACTCTCTCTACAGTCAGACAGTGAGACAGCAGTATTTATCAACCTAACTCTCTCTACAGTCAGACAGTGAGACATCAGTATTTATCAACCTAACTCTCTCTGCAGTCAGACAGTCAGTGAGACAGCAGTATTTATCAACCTAACTCTCTCTACAGTCAGACAGTGAGACAGCAGTATTTATCAACCTAACTCTCTCTACAGTCAGTCAGTGAGACAGCAGTATTTATCAACCTAACTCTCTCTATAGTCAGTCAGTGAGACAGCAGTATTTATCAACCTAACTCTCTCTACAGTCAGTCAGTGAGACAGCAGTATTTATCAACCTAACTCTCTCTATAGTCAGTCAGTGAGACAGCAGTATTTATCAACCTAACTCTCTCTACAGTCAGTCAGTGAGACAGCAGTATTTATCAACCTAACTCTCTCTACAGTCAGACAGTCAGTGAGACAGCAGTATTTATCAACCTAACTCTCTCTACAGTCAGACAGTCAGTGAGACAGCAGTATTTATCAACCTATCTCTCTCTACAGTCAGTCAGTGAGACAGCAGTATTTATCAACCTAACTCTCTCTACAGTCAGACAGTCAGTGAGACAGCAGTATTTATCAACCTAACTCTCTCTACAGTCAGACAGTCAGTGAGACAGCAGTATTTATCAACCTAACTCTCTCTGCAGACAGTCAGTGAGACAGCAGTATTTATCAACCTAACTCTCTCTGCAGACAGTCAGTGAGACAGCAGTATTTATCAACCTAACTCTCTCTACAGTCAGTCAGTGAGACAGCAGTATTTATCAACCTAACTCTCTCTACAGTCAGACAGTGAGACAGCAGTATTTATCAACCTAACTCTCTCTACAGTCAGACAGTGAGACAGCAGTATTTATCAACCTATCTCTCTCTACAGAGAGTCAGTGAGACAGCAGTATTTATCAACCTATCTCTCTCTACAGTCAGACAGTGAGACAGCAGTATTTATCAACCTAACTCTCTCTACAGTCAGACAGTCAGTGAGACAGCAGTATTTATCAACCTAACTCTCTCTACAGTCAGACAGTCAGTGAGACAGCAGTATTTATCAACCTAACTCTCTCTACAGTCAGACAGTGAGACAGCAGTATTTATCAACCTAACTCTCTCTACAGTCAGACAGTCAGTGAGACAGCAGTATTTATCAACCTAACTCTCTCTGCAGACAGTCAGTGAGACAGCAGTATTTATCAACCTAACTCTCTCTGCAGACAGTCAGTGAGACAGCAGTATTTATCAACCTAACTCTCTCTACAGTCAGACAGTGAGACAGCAGTATTTATCAACCTAACTCTCTCTACAGTCAGTCAGTGAGACAGCAGTATTTATCAACCTAACTCTCTCTACAGTCAGACAGTGAGACAGCAGTATTTATCAACCTAACTCTCTCTACAGTCAGTCAGTCAGTGAGACAGCAGTATTTATCAACCTAACTCTCTCTACAGTCAGACAGTCAGTGAGACAGCAGTATTTATCAACCTAACTCTCTCTACAGTCAGACAGTCAGTGAGACAGCAGTATTTATCAACCTAACTCTCTCTACAGTCAGTCAGACAGTGAGACAGCAGTATTTATCAACCTAACTCTCTCTACAGTCAGACAGTCAGTGAGACAGCAGTATTTATCAACCTAACTCTCTCTACAGTCAGACAGTGAGACAGCAGTATTTATCAACCTAACTCTCTCTACAGTCAGACAGTGAGACAGCAGTATTTATCAACCTAACTCTCTCTACAGTCAGACAGTCAGTGAGACAGCAGTATTTATCAACCTAACTCTCTCTACAGTCAGACAGTGAGACAGCAGTATTTATCAACCTAACTCTCTCTACAGTCAGACAGTGAGACAGCAGTATTTATCAACCTAACTCTCTCTACAGTCAGACAGTCAGTGAGACAGCAGTATTTATCAACCTAACTCTCTCTACATTCAGACAGTCAGTGAGACAGCAGTATTTATCAACCTAACTCTCTCTACAGTCAGACAGTCAGTGAGACAGCAGTATTTATCAACCTAACTCTCTCTACAGTCAGTCAGTCAGTGAGACAGCAGTATTTATCAACCTAACTCTCTCTACAGTCAGACAGTGAGACAGCAGTATTTATCAACCTAACTCTCTCTACAGTCAGTCAGTGAGACAGCAGTATTTATCAACCTAACTCTCTCTACAGTCAGTCAGTGAGACAGCAGTATTTATCAACCTAACTCTCTCTACAGTCAGTCAGTGAGACAGCAGTATTTATCAACCTAACTCTCTCTACAGTCAGACAGTCAGTGAGACAGCAGTATTTATCAACCTAACTCTCTCTACAGTCAGACAGTCAGTGAGACAGCAGTATTTATCAACCTAACTCTCTCTACAGTCAGACAGTCAGTGAGACAGCAGTATTTATCAACCTAACTCTCTCTGCAGACATTCAGTGAGACAGCAGTATTTATCAACCTAACTCTCTCTGCAGACAGTCAGTGAGACAGCAGTATTTATCAACCTAACTCTCTCTACAGTCAGACAGTGAGACAGCAGTATTTATCAACCTATCTCTCTCTACAGAGAGTCAGTGAGACAGCAGTATTTATCAACCTATCTCTCTCTACAGTCAGACAGTGAGACAGCAGTATTTATCAACCTAGCTCTCTCTACAGTCAGACAGTCAGTGAGACAGCAGTATTTATCAACCTAACTCTCTCTACAGTCAGACAGTCAGTGAGACAGCAGTATTTATCAACCTAACTCTCTCTACAGTCAGACAGTGAGACAGCAGTATTTATCAACCTAACTCTCTCTACAGTCAGACAGTCAGTGAGACAGCAGTATTTATCAACCTAACTCTCTCTGCAGACAGTCAGTGAGACAGCAGTATTTATCAACCTAACTCTCTCTGCAGACAGTCAGTGAGACAGCAGTATTTATCAACCTAACTCTCTCTACAGTCAGACAGTGAGACAGCAGTATTTATCAACCTAACTCTCTCTACAGTCAGTCAGTGAGACAGCAGTATTTATCAACCTAACTCTCTCTACAGTCAGACAGTGAGACAGCAGTATTTATCAACCTAACTCTCTCTACAGTCAGTCAGTCAGTGAGACAGCAGTATTTATCAACCTAACTCTCTCTACAGTCAGACAGTCAGTGAGACAGCAGTATTTATCAACCTAACTCTCTCTACAGTCAGACAGTCAGTGAGACAGCAGTATTTATCAACCTAACTCTCTCTACAGTCAGTCAGACAGTGAGACAGCAGTATTTATCAACCTAACTCTCTCTACAGTCAGACAGTCAGTGAGACAGCAGTATTTATCAACCTAACTCTCTCTACAGTCAGACAGTGAGACAGCAGTATTTATCAACCTAACTCTCTCTACAGTCAGACAGTGAGACAGCAGTATTTATCAACCTATCTCTCTCTACAGTCAGACAGTGAGACAGCAGTATTTATCAACCTAACTCTCTCTACAGTCAGACAGTCAGTGAGACAGCAGTATTTATCAACCTAACTCTCTCTACAGTCAGACAGTCAGTGAGACAGCAGTATTTATCAACATAACTCTCTCTGCAGACAGTCAGTGAGACAGCAGTATTTATCAACCTAACTCTCTCTACAGTCAGACAGTCAGTGAGACAGCAGTATTTATCAACCTAACTCTCTCTACAGTCAGACAGTCAGTGAGACAGCAGTATTTATCAACCTAACTCTCTCTACAGTCAGACAGTCAGTGAGACAGCAGTATTTATCAACCTAACTCTCTCTGCAGTCAGACAGTCAGTGAGACAGCAGTATTTATCAACCTAACTCTCTCTACAGTCAGACAGTCAGTGAGACAGCAGTATTTATCAACCTAACTCTCTCTACAGTCAGACAGTGAGACAGCAGTATTTATCAACATAACTCTCTCTAGAGTCAGACAGTGAGACAGCAGTATTTATCAACATAACTCTCTCTAGAGTCAGACAGTGAGACAGCAGTATTTATCAACCTAACTCTCTCTGCAGACAGTCAGTGAGACAGCAGTATTTATCAACCTAACTCTCTCTACAGTCAGACAGTGAGACAGCAGTATTTATCAACCTAACTCTCTCTACAGTCAGTCAGTGAGACAGCAGTATTTATCAACATAACTCTCTCTACAGTCAGTGAGACAGCAGTATTTATCAACCTAACTCTCTCTACAGTCAGACAGTCAGTGAGACAGCAGTATTTATCAACCTAACTCTTTCTAGAGTCAGACAGTGAGACAGCAGTATTTATCAACCTAACTCTCTCTACAGTCATACAGTCAGTGAGACAGCAGTATTTATCAACCTAACTCTCTCTACAGTCAGTCAGTGAGACAGCAGTATTTATCAACCTAACTCTCTCTGCAGTCAGACAGTGAGACAGCAGTATTTATCAACATAACTCTCTCTACAGTCAGTGAGACAGCAGTATTTATCAACCTAACTCTCTCTACAGTCAGACAGTGAGACAGCAGTATTTATCAACATAACTCTCTCTAGAGTCAGACAGTGAGACAGCAGTATTTATCAACCTAACTCTCTCTGCAGACAGTCAGTGAGACAGCAGTATTTATCAACCTAACTCTCTCTACAGTCAGACAGTGAGACAGCAGTATTTATCAACCTAACTCTCTCTACAGTCAGACAGTCAGTGAGACAGCAGTATTTATCAACCTAACTCTCTCTACAGTCAGACAGTGAGACAGCAGTATTTATCAACCTAACTCTCTCTACAGTCAGACAGTCAGTGAGACAGCAGTATTTATCAACCTAACTCTCTCTACAGTCAGACAGTCATTGAGACAGCAGTATTTATCAACCTAACTCTCTCTACAGTCAGACAGTCAGTGAGACAGCAGTATTTATCAACCTAACTCTCTCTACAGTCAGACAGTGAGACAGCAGTATTTATCAACATAACTCTCTCTAGAGTCAGACAGTCAGTGAGACAGCAGTATTTATCAACCTAACTCTCTCTACAGTCAGACAGTCAGTGAGACAGCAGTATTTATCAACCTAACTCTCTCTACAGTCAGACAGTGAGACAGCAGTATTTATCAACATAACTCTCTCTAGAGTCAGACAGTCAGTGAGACAGCAGTATTTATCAACCTAACTCTCTCTACAGTCAGACAGTGAGACAGCAGTATTTATCAACCTAACTCTCTCTACAGTCAGACAGTCAGTGAGACAGCAGTATTTATCAGCCTAACTCTCTCTACAGTCAGTCAGACAGTGAGACAGCAGTATTTATCAACATAACTCTCTCTACAGTTAGACAGTCAGTGAGACAGCCGTATTTATCAACTTAACTCCTAACGCCCCGTGTAGCTCAGTTGGTAGAGCATGGCGCTTGCAACGCTAGCGTTGTGGGTTCGTTTCCCACGGGGGGGCCAGTATGAAAAATGTATGCACTCACTAACTGTAAGTCGCTCTGGATAAGAGCGTCTGCTAAATGACTAAAATCTCAATCTAAAATCTCTCTCTAGAGTCATTGAGACAGCAGTATTTATCAACCTAAATCTCTCTACAGTGAGGCAGCCATTTTATAGTATTCTTACTTCATACTGTAGTTGTCTGTTATTCCTCTTTTACATGTTTCTATCAAAGGGACATTTCATAATTTAATAACTTAATATTCATCCTTTCCAGCAGCACCCCAACATCAACATGTGAAATTGTGAGTTTCTATGTTTTGTAGTAAAACAAGAGGAAGATAAGTGTTTCCCTTGACATCATTAACCAATTAGCAGGCAATTCGCAGGCAATTAGCAGGCAATTAGCAGGCAATTAGCAGGCAATTAGCAGGCAATTAGCAGGCAATTAGTAAGAAATTGGTAGGCAATGCCTACTCATAATTGGATAAAATCGCATGAATCACACCGATGATGTCATTGGAAACACTTATCTTCCTCTATCTTTTTTCCCCCATAAAACATGGAAACGCGCCATTTTCACATATGTTGATGTTGGGGTGGTGCTGGAGATGATGAATATGAAGTTGAACATTTTTAAATGTCCCTTTAAGATAAGAAAACATCATAAAAGTATTCCATAATTCACCAACTAATACACAGACCACACTCATATATTGTTGTGTTTCTGTCAGCACAGAACATATGGCTGTAGAGTCGTTGAAACGAGTCATACATATTACTACGGCTGTAGAGTGGTTAAAACGAGTCATACATATTACTACGGCTGTAGAGTGGTTAAAACGAGTCATACATATTACTACGGCTGTAGAGTGGTTAAAACGAGTCATACATATTACTACGGCTGTAGAATGGTTAAAACAAGTCATACATATTACTACGGCTGTAGAGTGGTTAAAACGAGTCATACATATTACTACGGCTGTAGAGTGGTTAAAACGAGTCATACATATTACTACGGCTGTAGAGTGGTTAAAACGAGTCATACATATTACTACGGCTGTAGAGTGGTTAAAACGAGTCATACATATTACTACGGCTGTAGAGTGGTTAAAACGAGTCATACATATTACTACGGCTGTAGAGTGGTTAAAACGAGTCATACATATTACTACGGCTGTAGAGTGGTTAAAACGAGTCATACATATTACTACGGCTGTAGAGTGGTTAAAACGAGTCATACATATTACTACGGCTGTAGAGTGGTTAAAACGAGTCATACATATTACTACGGCTGTAGAGTGGTTAAAACGAGTCATACATATTACTACGGCTGTAGAGTGGTTAAAACGAGTCATACATATTACTACGGCTGTAGAGTGGTTAAAACGAGTCATACATATTACTACGGCTGTAGAGTGGTTAAAACGAGTCATACATATTACTACGGCTGTAGAGTGGTTAAAACGAGTCATACATATTACTACGGCTGTAGAGTGGTTAAAACGAGTCATACATATTACTACGGCTGTAGAGTGGTTAAAACGAGTCATACATATTACTACGGCTGTAGAGTGGTTAAAACGAGTCATACATATTACTACGGCTGTAGAGTGGTTAAAACGAGTCATAAATTCTGATCATTATCATGATCCTTTTCTTTAAATGTATCTTCCATCTCCTACAAAACTAAAACATATTGAGTTATTGTTGATAACTATTGTTTTGGAGAAAATATACATTTTGATTTTAATTCAGCATCTCCCTCCACTCTGTACTCTCATTATAATACATTACAATACAATATGAATACAGTATGTGTAATCTCCCTCCACTCTGTACTCTCATTATAATACATTACAATACAATATGAATACAGTATGTGTAATCTCCCTCCACTCTGTACTCTCATTACAATACATTACAATACAATATGAATACAGTATGTGTAATCTCCCTCCACTCTGTACTCTCATTACAATACATTACAATACAATATGAATACAGTATGTGTAATCTCCCTCCACTCTGTGTTCTCATTACAATACATTACAATACAATATGAATACAGTATGTGTAATCTCCCTCCACTCTGTACTCTCATTATAATACATTACAATACAATATGAATACAGTATGTGTAATCTCCCTCCACTCTGTACTCTCATTATAATACATTACAATACAATATGAATACAGTATGTGTAATCTCCCTCCACTCTGTACTCTCATTACAATACATTACAATACAATATGAATACAGTATGTGTAATCTCCCTCCACTCTGTACTCTCATTACAATACATTACAATACAATATGAATACAGTATGTGTAATCTCCCTCCACTCTGTGTTCTCATTACAATACATTACAATACAATATGAATACAGTATGTGTAATCTCCCTCCACTCTGTACTCTCATTATAATACATTACAATACAATATGAATACAGTATGTGTAATCTCCCTCCACTCTGTACTCTCATTATAATACATTACAATACAATATTAATACAGTATGTGTAATCTCCCTCCACTCTGTACTCTCATTATAATACATTACAATACAATATGAATACAGTATGTGTAATCTCCCTCCACTCTGTACTCTCATTATAATACATTACAATACAATATGAATACAGTATGTGTAATCTCCCTCCACTCTGTACTCTCATTATAATACATTACAATACAATATTAATACAGTATGTGTAATCTCCCTCCACTCTGTACTCTCATTATAATACATTACAATACAATATGAATACAGTATGTGTAATCTCCCTCCACTCTGTACTCTCATTATAATACATTACAATACAATATGAATACAGTATGTGTAATCTCCCTCCACTCTGTACTCTCATTATAATACATTACAATACAATATTAATACAGTATGTGTAATCTCCCTCCACTCTGTACTCTCATTATAATACATTACAATACAATATGAATACAGTATGTGTAATCTCCCTCCACTCTGTACTCTCATTATAATACATTACAATACAATATGAATACAGTATGTGTAATCTCCCTCCACTCTGTACTCTCATTATAATACATTACAATACAATATTAATACAGTATGTGTAATCTCCCTCCACTCTGTACTCTCATTATAATACATTACAATACAATATGAATACAGTATGTGTAATCTCCCTCCATTCTGTACTCTCATTATAATACATTACAATACAATATGAATACAGTATGTGTAATCTCCCTCCATTCTGTACTCCTTTTATGTTGAATGCACTGACTACAAGTTGCTCTGGATAAGAGTGTCTGCTAAATGACCAAAACTAGGGTTAGGATTATGGTTAGGGTTATGGTTAGATGACTGAATGATTATATGGTAATATAATAATATGTTAATAATGTTTTCAGTGTGCTGTGGTCTATGAGCACTATCAGGGTTATTTACAAAGTAACCATTAACTCACAAGATGCTTTTAGCAGGACGTCTTTGTTCCTTTAATGTCATAAACACAGCAGATTGGTTCTGTTGTTTAAAAGCCATCACCAGTCAGGATATGATGCTCTCTCTCCCTGTTGTATTGTGGTCAGCCTGGGCTTCACCTCTATCTCACTCTGATTATCTTAAATATTCAGAGGTAGCTTTGCAACATTCATATCTTAAATAGCTTACAAGAACACTTAAATAATATCTGCTCCCACTGCACCCCCACCCCCTCAACATTTGTTTTTCATTTGTGTAATGCTTCTGTCTGTTTCAGAGTGGAGTGGGAGATTAGAGGTAGACAGACGGACATATGGGCAAATGGAACGGACAGAACAGACAGACAGACAGACAGACAGACAGACAGACAGACAGACAGACAGACAGCAGGCAGACAGACAGACAGAGAGCAGGCAGACAGACAGCAGGCAGACAGACAGACGGACAGCAGGCAGACAGAACAGGCAGACAGACAGACAGACAGACAGACAGACAGACAGACAGACAGACAGACAGACAGACAGACAGACAGACAGACAGAACAGACAGCCATAACATTGTTCTAGTTTAGTCCATCATATTGTTAGTGTTAGTCATCATATTGTTAGAGTTAGTCATCATAGTGTTTTAGTGTTAGTCCATCATATTGTTAGTGTTAGTCATCATAGTGTTCTAGTGTTAGTCATCATATTGTTAGTGTTAGTCATCATATTGTTAGTGTTAGTCATCATATTGTTAGTGTTAGTCATCATATTGTTAGTGTTAGTCATTGTTTGTGTTAGTCCATCATGTTGTTAGTTTTAGTCATCATAGTGTTTTAGTGTTAGTCCATCATATTGTTAGTGTTAGTCATCATAGTGTTCTAGTGTTAGTCATCATATTGTTAGTGTTAGTCATCATATTGTTAGTGTTAGTCATCATATTGTTAGTGTTAGTCCATCATATTGTTAGTGTTAGTCCATCATATTGTTAGTGTTAGTCCATCATGTTATTAGTGTTAGTCATCATATTGTTAGTGTTAGTCCATCATATTGTTAGTGTTAGTCATCATATTGTTAGTGTTAGTCATCATATTGTTAGTGTTAGTCATCATATTGTTAGTGTTAGTCATCATATTGTTAGTGTTAATAATCATATTATTAGTGTTAGTCATCATATTGTTAGTGTTAGTCATCATATTGTTAGTGTTAGTCATCATATTGTTAGTGTTAGTCATCATATTGTTAGTGTTAGTCCATCATATTGTTAGTGTTAGTCATCATATTGTTAGTGTTAGTCATCATATTGTTAGTGTTAGACCATCATATTGTTAGTGTTAGTCCATCATATTGTTAGTTTTAGTCATCATATTGTTAGTGTTAGTAATCATATTGTTAGTGTTAGTCCATCATATTGTTAGTGTTAGTCATCATAGTGTTCTAGTGTTAGTCATCATATTGTTAGTGTTAGTAATCATATTGTTAGTGTTAGTCATCATATTGTTAGTGTTAGTCATCATATTGTTAGTGTTAGTCCATCATATTATTAGTGTTAGTCCATCATATTGTTAGTGTTAGTCATCATAGTGTTAGTGTTAGTCCATCATATTGTTAGTTTTAGTCATCATATTGTTAGTGTTAGTCCATCATATTGTTAGTGTTAGTCCATCATATTGTTAGTGTTAGTCCATCATATTGTTAGTGTTAGTCCATCATATTGTTAGTGTTAGTAATCATATTGTTAGTGTTAGTCATCATATTGTTAGTGTTAGTAATCATATTGTTAGTGTTAGTCATCATATTGTTAGTGTTAGTCATCATATTGTTAGTGTTAGTCATCATATTGTTAGTGTTGGTCCATCATATTGTTAGTGTTAGTCATCATATTGTTAGTGTTAGTCATCATATCGTTAGTGTTAGTCATCATATTGTTAGTGTTAGTCCATCATATTGTTAGTGTTAGTCATCATATTGTTAGTGTTAGTCATCATATTGTTAGTGTTAGTCATCATAGTGTTCTAGTGTTAGTCATCATATTGTTAGTGTTAGTCCATCATATTGTTAGTTTTAGTCATCATATTGTTAGTGTTAGTCCATCATATTGTTAGTGTTAGTCCATCATATTGTTAGTGTTAGTCCATCATATTGTTAGTGTTAGTAATCATATTGTTAGTGTTAGTCATCATATTGTTAGTGTTAGTAATCATATTGTTAGTGTTAGTCATCATATTGTTAGTGTTAGTCATCATATTGTTAGTGTTAGTCATCATATTGTTAGTGTTAGTCCATCATATTGTTAGTGTTAGTCATCATATTGTTAGTGTTAGTCATCATATTGTTAGTGTTAGTCATCATATTGTTCTAGTGTTAGTCATCATAGTGTTAGAGTGTTAGTCATCATAAGGTTAGTGTTAGTCATCATATTGTTAGTGTTAGTCATCATATTGTTAGTGTTAGTCATCATATTGTTCTAGTGTTAGTCATCATAGTGTTAGAGTGTTAGTCATCATAAGGTTAGTGTTAGTCATTACATTTACATTTACGTCATTTAGCAGAAGCTCTTATCCAGAGGAACTTGCAAATTGGTGCATTCACCTTATAGCCAGTGGGATAACCACTTTACAATATGTTTTTTTATAGTTTTTTTTGGGGGGGGGTAAGGGGGGGTAGAGGGATTACTTTATCCTATCCCAGGTATTCCTTAAAGAGGTGGGGTTTCAAGTGTCTCCGGAAGGTGGTGAGTGACTCTGCTGTCCTAGCGTCGTGAGGGAGCTTGTTCCACCATTGGGGTGCCAGAGTAGCGAACAGTTTTGACTGGGCTGAGCGGGAACTATGCTTCCGCAGAGGTAGGGGGGCCAGCAGGCCAGATGTGAATGAACGCAATGCCCTCGTTTGGGTGTAGGGACTGATCAGAGCCTGAAGGTACGGAGGTGCCGTTCCCCTCACAGCTCTGTAGGCAAGCACCATGGTCATGTAACAGATGCGAGCTTCAACTGGAAGCCAGTGGAGTGTGCGGAGGAGCGGGGTGACGTGAGAGAACTTGGGAAGGTTGAACACCAGACGGGCTGCTGCATTCTGGATGAGTTGTAGGGGTTTAATGGCACAGGCAGGGAGCCCAGCCAACAGTGAGTTGCAGTAATCCAGACGGGAGATGACAAGTGCCTGGATTAGGACCTGTGCCGCTTCCTGTGTAAAGCAGGGTCGTACTCTTCGAATGTTGTAGAGCATGAACCTACAGGATCGGGTCACCGCCTTGATGTTAGCGGAGAACGACAGGGTGTTGTCCAGGGTCATGCCAAGGCTCTTCGCACTCTGGGAGGAGGACACAACGGAGTTGTCAACCGTGATGGCGAGATCATGGAGCGGGCAGTCCTTCCCCGGGAGGAAGAGCAGCTCCGTCTTGCCGAGGTTCAGCTTGAGGTGGTGATCCGTCATCCACACTGATATGTCTGCCAGACATGCAGAGATGCGATTCGCCACCTGGTTATCAGAAGGGGGAAAGGAGAAGATTAGTTGTGTGTCGTCTGCGTAGCAATGATAGGAGAGGCCATGTGAGGATATGACAGAGCCAAGTGACTTGGTGTATAGCGAGAATAGGAGAGGGCCTAGAACTGAGCCCTGGGGGACACCAGTGGTGAGAGCACGTGGTGCGGAGACAGCTTCTCGCCATGCAACTTGGTAGGAGTGACCGGTCAGGTAGGACGCAATCCAAGAGTGAGCCGCGCCAGAGATGCCCAACTCGGATAGGGTGGAGAGGAGGATCTGATGGTTCACAGTATCAAAGGCAGCAGACAGGTCTGGAAGGAAAAGAGCAGAGGACAGAGAGTTAGCTTTAGCAGTGAGGATAGCCTCCGTGACACAGAGAAGAGCAGTATCAGTTGAATGACCAGTCTTGAAACCTGACTGGTTTGG
This sequence comes from Coregonus lavaretus, assembly GCF_964263955.1. Classification (NCBI taxonomy): domain Eukaryota; kingdom Metazoa; phylum Chordata; class Actinopteri; order Salmoniformes; family Salmonidae; genus Coregonus; species Coregonus lavaretus. The sequence goes on from NW_028163680.1 coordinate 22,385, forward strand.
ATCAAGAAGGTCATTCTGAGAGAGATAGCAAGAGAGTTGGCTAAAGACGGCACGCTCAAGAGTTTTGGAGAGAAAAGAAAGAAGGGATACTGGTCTGTAGTTGTTGACATCAGAGGGATCGAGTGTTGGTTTTTTGAGAAGGGGTGCAACTCTCGATCTCTTGAAGATGGAAGGGACATAGCCAGCGGTCAAGGATGAGTTGATGAGCGAGGTGAGGTAAGGGAGAAGGTCACCGGGGATGGTCTGGAGAAGAGAGGAGGGGATAGGGTCAAGCAGGCAGGTTGTTGGGCGGCCGGCCGTCACAAGTCGCAAGATTTCATCTGGAGAGAGAGGGGAGAAAGAAGTCAAAGCATAGGGTAGGGCAGTGTGAGCAGGACCAGCAGTGTCATTTGACTTAACAAACGAGGATCGGATGTCGTCAACCTTCTTTTCAAAATGGTTGACAAAGTCATCCACAGAGAGGGGGGAGGGGAAGGGGGAGGAGGATTCAGCAGGGAGGAGAAGGTGGCAAAGAGCTTTCTAGGGTTAGAGGCAGATGCTTGGAATTTAGAGTGGTAGAAAGTGGCTTTAGCAGCAGAGACAGATTAAGAAGATGTAGAGAGGAGGGAGTGAAAAGATGCCAGGTCCGCAGGGAGTCTAGTTTTCCTCCATTTCCGCTCGGCTGCCCGGAGCCCTGTTCTGTGAGCTCGCAATGAGTCGTTAAGCCACGGAGCAGGAGGGGAGGACCGAGCCAGCCGTGAGGATAGGGGACATAGAGAGTCAAAGGATGCAGAAAGGGAGGAGAGGATGGTTGAGGAGGCAGAATCAGGAGATTGGAGGGAGAAGGATTGAGCAGAGGGAAGAGATGATAGGATGGAAGAAGAGAGAGTAGCGGGAGAGAGTGAGCGAAGGTTGCGACGGCGCATTACCATCTGAGTAGGGGCAGAGTGAGTAGTGTTGGAGGAGAGCGAGAGAGAAAAGGATACAAAGTAGTGATCGGAGACATGGAGGGGAGTTGCAGTGAGATTAGTAGAAGAACAGCATCTAGTAAAGATGAGGTCAAGCGTATTGCCTGCCTTGTGAGTAGGGGGGGACGGTGAGAGGGTGAGGTCAAAAGAGGAGAGGAGTGGAAAGAAGGAGGCAGAGAGAAATGAGTCAAATGTAGACATAGGGAGGTTGAAGTCACCCAGAACTGTGAGGGGTGAGCTATCCTCAGGAAAGGAACTTATCAAGGCGTCAAGCTCATTGATGAACTCTCCAAGGGAACCTGGAGGGCGATAAATGACAAGGATATTAAGCTTGAATGGGCTAGTGACTGTGACAGCATGGAATTCATATGAGGAGATAGACAGATGGGTCAGGGGAAAAAGAGAGAATGTCCACTTGGGAGAGATGAGGATTCCTGTGCCACCACCCCACTGACCAGATGCTCTCAGGGTATGCGAGAACACATGGTCAGACGAGTAGAGAGCAGTAGGAGTAGCAGTGTTTTTAGTGGTAATCCATGTTTCCGTCAGCGCCAAGAAGTCGAGGGACTGGAGTGTAGCATAGGCTGAGATGAACTCTGCCTTGTTGGCCGCAGAACGGCAGTTCCAGAGGCTGCCAGAGACCTGGAACTCCACTTGGGTCGTGCATGCAGGGACCACCAGGTTAGAGAGGCAGCAGCCACGCGGTGTGAGGCATTTGTATAGCCTGTGCGGAGATGAGAGAACAGGGATAGACAGAGGCATAGTTGACGGGCTACAGAAAATGGCTACAATAATGCAAAGGAGATCGGAATGAAATGAACTAAACATCTGGGAAAGCGAGAGAGCGGGGCCTCCCTCACTTATGTTTCACTAAAACACCCAAATATAACTCTCCCAACTTCCACCTCAGAAACTATAATTGTTGTAAACTACAGCGGTTCAATGTTTTCTTGGAATAGACTAACTTAGTTTATTCAGCTAGCTAACTTGGTACAGTATTCTTCCGTGAAAACCGTCCAGGGCACCTAGTCATATGACGCCACAGCCAACTAGCATGCCGGACTCCAACAACATGGTTTAGCACCAATACTCGGCCACAACAAACCACCAGTGTGTCAACACGCCATGCAGATCATTTGTGTCCGTGTCTAACGTTGTGGGTTAGTCCCGACAGCTTGAGCGAGTCTGTCGTCAACTTATTCAGCCAGTTAGTTAGCTAGAATAGTTAGCATACTAGCTAGCCATTGCTTTCTGCCTACGAAGAAAATTGTCCTCCCACGGCACGAACACACAAAGAGAGCCAAGCTAACGTTAACTAGTCACCCATGTCCCGAATTCCATTGAACGACTCTGGTTACCAGTATGTAAAAACAAAACACAAATGTAGGTTATGACTTACCCCTAGGAGCTACTGTTAGCTAGCCAAGTGCAAAGCTAGCCACTGAATTGACTGAGCCAGTTCGCGTCTGTTCGGTAGGTCGTTCACGCTATTGTTTAGTAGCTATCCAGGTAGCAACAAGCTAGCTACATTTCGAGCACAGTAGCTACTTACTACCTAACGTTAACGCTTCAGACAATGAGGTTAGAAAAACAGCTGAATGGTAGGCATTATTGTATGTAATTATTGTAGGCAGCTAGCTGGCGTAATTACAGGTACTCTCAGGCATGAAACAACTATCCACAGTTGCTAATAGTTAGCAGTAGCTACCCGCTAGCTAGTCCAGGTAGTGGGTTAGCTAGCTTCGTGCTTCACCGGGCTCAGCCGAATACAATACCTACAATAATTACATACAACAACCCACGATAACTACCTACAATACCTAACTACAATCTAAATACATAGTTTAAGCTTTACTCGACAAAGCTTAAACTATGTATATAAGCCATATAAGCCAAGCTTACCTCCAGAGAGAGACACAACCTCACCCGACGACGACACTGAAAGTCATCATAGTGTTCTAGTGTTAGTCATCATAGTGTTTTAGTGTTAGTCTATCATAGTGTTTTAGTGTTAGTCTATCATATTGTTAGTGTTAGTCATCATAGTGTTCTAGTGTTAGTCATCATAGTGTTCTAGTGTTAGTCATCATAGTGTTCTAGTGTTAGTCATCATAGTGTTCTAGTGTTAGTCATCATAGTGTTCTAGTGTTAGTCATCATAGTGTTCTAGTGTTAGTCATCATAGTGTTCTAGTGTTAGTCATCATATTGTTAGTGTTAGTCATCATAGCATTTGTGTGTTAGTCATCATAGTGTTTTAGGGTTAGTCATTTATATTGTTAGAGTGTTAGTCACCATAGTGTTTTAGTGTTAGTCATCATAGTGTTAGAGTGTTAGTCATCATAGTGTTCTAGTGTTAGTCATCATATTGTTAGTGTTAGTCATCATAGTGTTAGTGTTAGTCCATCATATTGTTAGTGGTAGTCAATCATATTGTTAGTTTTAGTCATCATATTGTTAGTGTTAGTCCATCATATTGTTAGTGTTAGTCATCATAGTGTTTTAGTGTTAGTCCATCATAGTGTTAGTGTTAGTCATCATAGTGTTCTAGTGTTAGTCATCATGGTGTTATAGTGTTAGTCATCATAGTGTTAGAGTGTCAGTCATCATAGTGTTTTAGTGTTAGTCCATCATATTGTTAGTGTTAGTCATCATATTGTTATGTTAGTCATCATATTGTTAGTGTTAGTCATCATTTTGTTAGTGTTAGTCATCATATTGTTAGTGTTAGTCCATTATATTGTTAGAGTGTTAGTCATCATAGTGTTAGAGTGTTAGTCATCATATTGTTAGTGTTAGTCATCATAGTGTTTTAGTGCTAGTCATCATAGTGTTCTAGTGTTAGTCATCATAGTGTTTTAGTGTTAGTCAACATAGTGTTAGAGTGTTAGTAATCATATTGTTAGTGTTAGTCATCATAGTGTTCTAGTGTTAGTCATCATAGTGTTTTAGTGTTAGTCATCATAGTGTTATAGTGTTAGTCATCATATTGTTAGTGTTAGTCATCATAGTGTTTTAGTGCTAGTCATCATAGTGTTTTAGTGTTAGTCATCATATTGTTAGTGTTAGTCATCATATTGTTAGTGTTAGTCCATCATATTGTTAGTGTTAGTCATTATATTGTTAGTGTTAGTCATCATATTGTTAGTGTTAGTAATCATATTGTTAGTGTTAGTCATCATATTGTTAGTGTTAGTCCATCATATTGTTCAAGTGTTAGTCATCATATTGTTTTAGTGCTAGTCCATCATATTGTTATTGTTAGTCATCATATTGTTAGTGTTAGTCATCATAGTGTTTTAGTGTTAGTCATCATAGTGTTAGAGTGTTAGTCATCATATTGTTAGTGTTAGTAATCATATTGTTAGTGTTAGTCATCATAGTGTTTTAGTGTTAGTCATCATAGTGTTAGAGTGTTAGTCATCATATTGTTAGTGTTAGTCCAGCATATTGTTAGTGTTAGTCATCATAGTGTTCTAGTGTTAGTCATCATATTGTTAGTGTTAGTCCATCATATTGTTAGTGTTAGTCATCATAGTGTTTTAGTGTTAGTCATCATAGTGTTAGAGTGTTAGTCATCATATTGTTAGTGTTAGTAATCATATTGTTAGTGTTAGTCATCATAGTGTTTTAGTGTTAGTCATCATAGTGTTAGAGTGTTAGTCATCATATTGTTAGTGTTAGTAATCATATTGTTAGTGTTAGTCATCATAGTGTTCTAGTGTTAGTCATCATAGTGTTTTAGTGTTAGTCATCATAGTGTTATAGTGTTAGTCATCATATTGTTAGTGTTAGTCATCATAGTGTTTTAGTGCTAGTCATCATAGTGTTTTAGTGTTAGTCATCATATTGTTAGTGTTAGTCATCATATTGTTAGTGTTAGTCCATCATATTGTTAGTGTTAGTCATTATATTGTTAGTGTTAGTCATCATATTGTTAGTGTTAGTAATCATATTGTTAGTGTTAGTCATCATATTGTTAGTGTTAGTCCATCATATTGTTCAAGTGTTAGTCATCATATTGTTTTAGTGCTAGTCCATCATATTGTTATTGTTAGTCATCATATTGTTAGTGTTAGTCATCATAGTGTTTTAGTGTTAGTCATCATAGTGTTAGAGTGTTAGTCATCATATTGTTAGTGTTAGTAATCATATTGTTAGTGTTAGTCATCATAGTGTTTTAGTGTTAGTCATCATAGTGTTAGAGTGTTAGTCATCATATTGTTAGTGTTAGTCCAGCATATTGTTAGTGTTAGTCATCATAGTGTTCTAGTGTTAGTCATCATATTGTTAGTGTTAGTCAATCATATTGTTAGTGTTAGTCATCATAGTGTTTTAGTGTTAGTCATCATAGTGTTAGAATGTTAGTCATCATATTGATAGTGTTAGCCATCATAGTGTTTTAGTGCTAGTCATCATAGTGTTTTAGTGCTAGTCATCATAGTGTTTTAGTGTTAGTCATCATATTGTTAGTGTTAGTCATCATATTGTTAGTGTTAGATTTCATAATGTTCTAGTGTTAGTCTATCATATTGATAGTGTTAGCCATCATAGTGTTTTAGTGCTAGTCATCATAGTGTTTTAGTGTTAGTCATCATATTGTTAGTGTTAGTCATCATATTGTTAGTGTTAGTCCATCATATTGTTAGTGTTAGTCATCATATTGTTAGTGTTAGTCATCATATTGTTAGTGTTAGTAATCATATTGTTAGTGTTAGTCATCATATTTTTAGTGTTAGTCATCATATTGTTAGTGTTAGTCATCATGTTGTTAGTGTTAGTCCATCATATTTTTAGTGTTAGTTATTATATTGTTAGTGTTAGTCCATCATATTGTTCAAGTGTTAGTCATCATATTGTTTTAGTGCTAGTCATCATATTGTTAGTGTTAGTCATCATATTTTTAGTGTTAGTTATCATATTGTTAGTGTTAGTCCATCATATTGTTAGAGTGTTAGTCATCATATTGTTAGTGTTAGTCATCATATTGTTAGTGTTAGTCCATCATATTTTTAGTGTTAGTTATCATATTGTTAGTGCTAGTCCATCATATTGTTAGAGTGTTAGTCATCATATTGTTAGTGTTAGTAATCATATTGTTAGTGTTAGTCATCATAGTGTTTTAGTGTTAGTCATCATAGTGTTAGAGTGTTAGTCATCATATTGTTAGTGTTAGTCCAGCATATTGTTAGTGTTAGTCATCATAGTGTTCTAGTGTTAGTCATCATATTGTTAGTGTTAGTCAATCATATTGTTAGTGTTAGTCATCATAGTGTTTTAGTGTTAGTCATCATAGTGTTAGAGTGTTAGTCATCATATTGATAGTGTTAGATTTCATAATGTTCTAGTGTTAGTCTATCATATTGATAGTGCTAATCATCATAGTGTTTTAGTGTTAGTCATCATATTGTTAGTGTTAGTCATCATATTGTTAGTGTTAGTCCATCATATTGTTAGTGTTAGTCATCATATTGTTAGTGTTAGTCATCATATTGTTAGTGTTAGTAATCATATTGTTAGTGTTAGTCATCATATTTTTAGTGTTAGTCATCATATTGTTAGTGTTAGTCATCATGTTGTTAGTGTTAGTCATCATATTGTCAGTGTTAGTCATCATATTGTTAGGGTTAGTCATCATATTGTTAGTGTTAGTCATCATATTGTTAGTGTTAGTCATCATATTGTTAGTGTTAGTCATCATATTGTTAGTGTTAGTCCATCATATTGTTAGTGTTAGTCATCATATTGTTAGTGTTAGTCCATAATATTGTTAGTGTTAGTCCATCATATTGTTAGTGTTAGTCATCATATTGTTAGTGTTAGATTTCATAATGTTCTAGTGTTAGTCTATCATATTGATAGTGCTAATCATCATAGTGTTTTAGTGTTAGTCATCATATTGTTAGTGTTAGTCATCATATTGTTAGTGTTAGTCCATCATATTGTTAGTGTTAGTCATCATATTGTTAGTGTTAGTCATCATATTGTTAGTGTTAGTAATCATATTGTTAGTGTTAGTCATCATATTTTTAGTGTTAGTCATCATATTGTTAGTGTTAGTCATCATGTTGTTAGTGTTAGTCATCATATTGTCAGTGTTAGTCATCATATTGTTAGTGTTAGTCCATCATATTGTTAGAGTTAGTCATCATATTGTTAGTGTTAGTCATCATATTGTTAGTGTTAGTCCATCATATTGTTAGTGTTAGTCATCATATTGTTAGGGTTAGTCATCATATTGTTAGTGTTAGTCATCATATTGTTAGTGTTAGTCATCATATTGTTAGTGTTAGTCATCATATTGTTAGTGTTAGTCCATCATATTGTTAGTGTTAGTCATCATATTGTTAGTGTTAGTCCATAATATTGTTAGTGTTAGTCCATCATATTGTTAGTGTTAGTCATCATATTGTTAGTGTTAGATTTCATAATGTTCTAGTGTTAGTCTATCATATTGATAGTGCTAATCATCATAGTGTTTTAGTGTTAGTCATCATATTGTTAGTGTTAGTCATCATATTGTTAGTGTTAGTCATCATATTGTTAGTGTTAGTCATCATATTGTTAGTGTTAGTAATCATATTGTTAGTGTTAGTCATCATATTTTTAGTGTTAGTCATCATATTGTTAGTGTTAGTCATCATGTTGTTAGTGTTAGTCATCATATTGTCAGTGTTAGTCATCATATTGTTAGTGTTAGTACATCATATTGTTAGAGTTAGTCATCATATTGTTAGTGTTAGTCATCATATTGTTAGTGTTAGTCATCATATTGTCAGTGTTAGTCATCATATTGTTAGTGTTAGTCCATCATATTGTTAGTGTTAGTCATCATATTGTTAGTGTTAGTCCATAATATTGTTAGTGTTAGTCCATCATATTGTTAGTGTTAGTCATCATATTGTTAGTGTTAGTCATCATAGTGTTAGTGTTAGTCATCATATTGTTAGTGTTAGTCCTTCATATTGTTGGTGTTAGTCCATCATATTGTTAGTGTTAGTCGTCATATTTTTAGTGTTAGTCATTGTTTGTGTTAGTCCATCATATTGTTAGTGTTAGTCATCATATTGTTAGTGTTAGTCCATCATATTGTTAGTGTTAGTCATCATATTGTTAGTGTTAGTCATCATATTGTTAGTGTTAGTCATCATGTTGTTAGTGTTAGTCATCATATTGTTAGTGTTAGTCATCATATTGTTAGTGTTAGTCATCATATTGTTAGTGTTAGTCATCATATTGTTAGTGTTAGTCATCATATTGTTAGGGTTAGTCATCATATTGTTAGTGTTAGTCATCATATTGTTAGTGTTAGTCATCATATTGTTAGTGTTAGTCCATCATATTGTTAGTGTTAGTCATCATATTGTTAGTGTTAGTCCATAATATTGTTAGTGTTAGTCCATCATATTGTTAGTGTTAGTCATCATATTGTTAGTGTTAGATTTCATAATGTTCTAGTGTTAGTCTATCATATTGATAGTGCTAATCATCATAGTGTTTTAGTGTTAGTCATCATATTGTTAGTGTTAGTCATCATATTGTTAGTGTTAGTCCATCATATTGTTAGTGTTAGTCATCATATTGTTAGTGTTAGTCATCATATTGTTAGTGTTAGTAATCATATTGTTAGTGTTAGTCATCATATTTTTAGTGTTAGTCATCATATTGTTAGTGTTAGTCATCATGTTGTTAGTGTTAGTCATCATATTGTCAGTGTTAGTCATCATATTGTTAGTGTTAGTCCATCATATTGTTAGTGTTAGTCATCATATTGTTAGTGTTAGTCCATCATATTGTTAGTGTTAGTCATCATATTGTTAGGGTTAGTCATCATATTGTTAGTGTTAGTCATCATATTGTTAGTGTTAGTCATCATATTGTTAGTGTTAGTCATCATATTGTTAGTGTTAGTCCATCATATTGTTAGTGTTAGTCATCATATTGTTAGTGTTAGTCCATAATATTGTTAGTGTTAGTCCATCATATTGTTAGTGTTAGTCATCATATTGTTAGTGTTAGATTTCATAATGTTCTAGTGTTAGTCTATCATATTGATAGTGCTAATCATCATAGTGTTTTAGTGTTAGTCATCATATTGTTAGTGTTAGTCATCATATTGTTAGTGTTAGTCATCATATTGTTAGTGTTAGTAATCATATTGTTAGTGTTAGTCATCATATTTTTAGTGTTAGTCATCATATTGTTAGTGTTAGTCATCATGTTGTTAGTGTTAGTCATCATATTGTCAGTGTTAGTCATCATATTGTTAGTGTTAGTACATCATATTGTTAGAGTTAGTCATCATATTGTTAGTGTTAGTCATCATATTGTTAGTGTTAGTCATCATATTGTCAGTGTTAGTCATCATATTGTTAGTGTTAGTCCATCATATTGTTAGTGTTAGTCATCATATTGTTAGTGTTAGTCCATAATATTGTTAGTGTTAGTCCATCATATTGTTAGTGTTAGTCATCATATTGTTAGTGTTAGTCATCATAGTGTTAGTGTTAGTCATCATATTGTTAGTGTTAGTCCTTCATATTGTTGGTGTTAGTCCATCATATTGTTAGTGTTAGTCGTCATATTTTTAGTGTTAGTCATTGTTTGTGTTAGTCCATCATATTGTTAGTGTTAGTCATCATATTGTTAGTGTTAGTCCATCATATTGTTAGTGTTAGTCATCATATTGTTAGTGTTAGTCATCATATTGTTAGTGTTAGTCATCATGTTGTTAGTGTTAGTCATCATATTGTTAGTGTTAGTCATCATATTGTTAGTGTTAGTCATCATATTGTTAGTGTTAGTCATCATATTGTTAGTGTTAGTCATCATATTGTTAGGGTTAGTCATCATATTGTTAGTGTTAGTCATCATATTGTTAGTGTTAGTCATCATATTGTTAGTGTTAGTCCATCATATTGTTAGTGTTAGTCATCATATTGTTAGTGTTAGTCCATAATATTGTTAGTGTTAGTCCATCATATTGTTAGTGTTAGTCATCATATTGTTAGTGTTAGATTTCATAATGTTCTAGTGTTAGTCTATCATATTGATAGTGCTAATCATCATAGTGTTTTAGTGTTAGTCATCATATTGTTAGTGTTAGTCATCATATTGTTAGTGTTAGTCCATCATATTGTTAGTGTTAGTCATCATATTGTTAGTGTTAGTCATCATATTGTTAGTGTTAGTAATCATATTGTTAGTGTTAGTCATCATATTTTTAGTGTTAGTCATCATATTGTTAGTGTTAGTCATCATGTTGTTAGTGTTAGTCATCATATTGTCAGTGTTAGTCATCATATTGTTAGTGTTAGTCCATCATATTGTTAGAGTTAGTCATCATATTGTTAGTGTTAGTCATCATATTGTTAGTGTTAGTCATCATATTGTCAGTGTTAGTCATCATATTGTTAGTGTTAGTCCATCATATTGTTAGTGTTAGTCATCATATTGTTAGTGTTAGTCATCATATTGTTAGTGTTAGTCATCATATTGTTAGTGTTAGTCATCATATTGTTAGTGTTAGTCATCATATTGTTAGTGTTAGTCATCATATTGTTAGTGTTAGTCATCATATTGTTAGTGTTAGTCATCATATTCTTAGTGTTAGTCCATCATATTGTTAGTGTTAGTCCATCATATTGTTAGTGTTAGTCCATCATATTGTTAGTGTTAGTCATCATAGTGTTAGTGTTAGTCATCATAGTGTTAGTGTTAGTCATCATATTGTTAGTGTTAGTCATCATATTGTTAGTGTTAGTCATCATATTGTTAGTGTTAGTCCTTCATTTTGTTAGTGTTAGTCCATCATATTGTTATTGTTAGTCATCATATTTTTAGTGTTAGTCATTGTTAGTGTTAGTCCATCATATTGTTAGTGTTAGTCATCATATTGTTAGTGTTAGTCCATCATATTGTTAGTGTTAGTCATCATATTGTTAGTGTTAGTCATCATATTGTTAGTGTTAGTCATCATATTGTTAGTGTTAGTCATCATATTGTTAGTGTTAGTCATCATATTGTTAGTGTTAGTCATCATATTGTTAGTGTTAGTCCATCATATTGTTAGTGTTAGTCATCATATTGTTAGTGTTAGTTATCATATTGTTAGTGTTAGTCATCATATTGTTAGTGTTAGTCATTATATTGTTAGTGTTAGTCCATCATATTGTTAGTGTTAGTCATCATATTGTTAGTGTTAGTCATCATATTGTTAGTGTTAGTCCATCATATTGTTAGTGTTAGTCATCATATTGTTAGTGTTAGTCATCATATTGTTAGTGTTAGTCATCATATTGTTAGTGTTAGTCATCATATTGTTAGTGTTAGTCATCATATTGTTAGTGTTAGTCATCATATTGTTAGTGTTAGTCCATCATATTGTTAGTGTTAGTCATCATATTGTTAGTGTTAGTCATCATATTGTTAGTGTTAGTCATCATATTTTTAGTGTTAGTCATCATATTGTTAGTGTTAGTCATCATATTGTTAGTGTTAGTCATCATATTGTTAGTGTTAGTCATCATATTGTTAGTGTTAGTCATCATATTGTTAGTGTTAGTCCATCATATTGTTAGTGTTAGTCATCATATTGTTAGTGTTAGTCATCATATTGTTAGTGTTAGTCCATCATGTTGTTAGTGTTAGTCATCATATTGTTAGTGTTAGTCATCATATTGTTAGTGTTAGTCCATCATATTGTTAGAGTTAGTCATCATATTGTTAGTGTTAGTCATCATATTGTTAGTGTTAGTCATCATATTGTTAGTGTTAGTCCATCATATTTTTAGTGTTAGTTATCATATTGTTAGTGCTAGTCCATCATATTGTTAGAGTGTTAGTCATCATATTGTTAGTGTTAGTAATCATATTGTTAGTGTTAGTCATCATAGTGTTTTAGTGTTAGTCATCATAGTGTTAGAGTGTTAGTCATCATATTGTTAGTGTTAGTCCAGCATATTGTTAGTGTTAGTCATCATAGTGTTCTAGTGTTAGTCATCATATTGTTAGTGTTAGTCAATCATATTGTTAGTGTTAGTCATCATAGTGTTTTAGTGTTAGTCATCATAGTGTTAGAGTGTTAGTCATTATATTGATAGTGTTAGATTTCATAATGTTCTAGTGTTAGTCTATCATATTGATAGTGCTAATCATCATAGTGTTTTAGTGTTAGTCATCATATTGTTAGTGTTAGTCATCATATTGTTAGTGTTAGATTTCATAATGTTCTAGTGTTAGTCTATCATATTGATAGTGCTAATCATCATAGTGTTTTAGTATTAGTCATCATATTGTTAGTGTTAGTCATCATATTGTTAGTGTTAGTCCATCATATTGTTAGTGTTAGTCATCATATTGTTAGTGTTAGTCATCATATTGTTAGTGTTAGTAATCATATTGTTAGTGTTAGTCATCATATTTTTAGTGTTAGTCATCATATTGTTAGTGTTAGTCATCATGTTGTTAGTGTTAGTCATCATATTGTCAGTGTTAGTCATCATATTGTTAGTGTTAGTCCATCATATTGTTAGAGTTAGTCATCATATTGTTAGTGTTAGTCATCATATTGTTAGTGTTAGTCATCATATTGTCAGTGTTAGTCATCATATTGTTAGTGTTAGTCCATCATATTGTTAGTGTTAGTCATCATATTGTTAGTGTTAGTCCATCATATTGTTAGTGTTAGTCATCATATTGTTAGGGTTAGTCATCATATTGTTAGTGTTAGTCATCATATTGTTAGTGTTAGTCATCATATTGTTAGTGTTAGTCATCATATTGTTAGTGTTAGTCCATCATATTGTTAGTGTTAGTCATCATATTGTTAGTGTTAGTCCATAATATTGTTAGTGTTAGTCCATCATATTGTTAGTGTTAGTCATCATATTGTTAGTGTTAGATTTCATAATGTTCTAGTGTTAGTCTATCATATTGATAGTGCTAATTATCATAGTGTTTTAGTGTTAGTCATCATATTGTTAGTGTTAGTCATCATATTGTTAGTGTTAGTCCATCATATTGTTAGTGTTAGTCATCATATTGTTAGTGTTAGTCATCATATTGTTAGTGTTAGTAATCATATTGTTAGTGTTAGTCATCATATTTTTAGTGTTAGTCATCATATTGTTAGTGTTAGTCATCATGTTGTTAGTGTTAGTCATCATATTGTCAGTGTTAGTCATCATATTGTTAGTGTTAGTCCATCATATTGTTAGAGTTAGTCATCATATTGTTAGTGTTAGTCATCATATTGTTAGTGTTAGTCATCATATTGTCAGTGTTAGTCATCATATTGTTAGTGTTAGTCCATCATATTGTTAGTGTTAGTCATCATATTGTTAGTGTTAGTCCATCATATTGTTAGTGTTAGTCATCATATTGTTAGGGTTAGTCATCATATTGTTAGTGTTAGTCATCATATTGTTAGTGTTAGTCATCATATTGTTAGTGTTAGTCATCATATTGTTAGTGTTAGTCCATCATATTGTTAGTGTTAGTCATCATATTGTTAGTGTTAGTCCATAATATTGTTAGTGTTAGTCCATCATATTGTTAGTGTTAGTCATCATATTGTTAGTGTTAGATTTCATAATGTTCTAGTGTTAGTCTATCATATTGATAGTGCTAATCATCATAGTGTTTTAGTGTTAGTCATCATATTGTTAGTGTTAGTCATCATATTGTTAGTGTTAGTCCATCATATTTTTAGTGTTAGTCATCATATTGTTAGTGTTAGTCATCATATTGTTAGTGTTAGTCATCATATTGTTAGTGTTAGTCATCATATTGTTAGTGTTAGTCCATCATATTGTTAGTGTTAGTCATCATATTGTTAGTGTTAGTCCATCATATTGTTAGTGTTAGTCATCATATTGTTAGTGTTAGTCCATAATATTGTTAGTGTTAGTCCATCATATTGTTAGTGTTAGTCATCATATTGTTAGTGTTAGTCATCATAGTGTTAGTGTTAGTCATCATATTGTTAGTGTTAGTCCTTTATATTGTTAGTGTTAGTCCATCATATTGTTAGAGTTAGTCGTCATATTTTTAGTGTTAGTCATTGTTTGTGTTAGTCCATCATATTGTTAGTGTTAGTCATCATATTGTTAGTGTTAGTCCATCATATTGTTAGTGTTAGTCATCATATTGTTAGTGTTAGTCCATCATATTGTTAGTGTTAGTCATCATATTGTTAGTGTTAGTCATCATATTGTTAGTGTTAGTCATCATATTGTTAGTGTTAGTCATCATATTGTTAGTGTTAGTCATCATATTGTTAGTGTTAGTCATCATATTGTTAGTGTTAGTCCATCATATTGTTAGAGTTAGTCATCATATTGTTAGTGTTAGTCATCATATTGTTAGTGTTAGTCATCATATTGTCAGTGTTAGTCATCATATTGTTAGTGTTAGTCCATCATATTGTTAGTGTTAGTCATCATATTGTTAGGGTTAGTCATCATATTGTTAGTGTTAGTCCATCATATTGTTAGTGTTAGTCATCATATTGTTAGTGTTAGTCCATAATATTGTTAGTGTTAGTCCATCATATTGTTAGTGTTAGTCATCATATTGTTAGTGTTAGATTTCATAATGTTCTAGTGTTAGTCTATCATATTGATAGTGCTAATCATCATAGTGTTTTAGTGTTAGTCATCATATTGTTAGTGTTAGTCATCATATTGTTAGTGTTAGTCCATCATATTGTTAGTGTTAGTCATCATATTGTTAGTGTTAGTCATCATATTGTTAGTGTTAGTAATCATATTGTTAGTGTTAGTCATCATATTTTTAGTGTTAGTCATCATATTGTTAGTGTTAGTCATCATGTTGTTAGTGTTAGTCATCATATTGTCAGTGTTAGTCATCATATTGTTAGTGTTAGTCCATCATATTGTTAGAGTTAGTCATCATATTGTTAGTGTTAGTCATCATATTGTTAGTGTTAGTCATCATATTGTCAGTGTTAGTCATCATATTGTTAGTGTTAGTCCATCATATTGTTAGTGTTAGTCATCATATTGTTAGTGTTAGTCCATCATATTGTTAGTGTTAGTCATCATATTGTTAGGGTTAGTCATCATATTGTTAGTGTTAGTCATAATATTGTTAGTGTTAGTCATCATATTGTTAGTGTTAGTCATCATATTGTTAGTGTTAGTCCATCATATTGTTAGTGTTAGTCATCATATTGTTAGTGTTAGTCCATAATATTGTTAGTGTTAGTCCATCATATTGTTAGTGTTAGTCATCATATTGTTAGTGTTAGTCATCATAGTGTTAGTGTTAGTCATCATATTGTTAGTGTTAGTCCTTCATATTGTTAGTGTTAGTCCATCATATTGTTAGTGTTAGTCGTCATATTTTTAGTGTTAGTCATTGTTTGTGTTAGTCCATCATATTGTTAGTGTTAGTCATCATATTGTTAGTGTTAGTCCATCATATTGTTAGTGTTAGTCATCATATTGTTAGTGTTAGTCCATCATATTGTTAGTGTTAGTCATCATATTGTTAGTGTTAGTCATCATATTGTTAGTGTTAGTCATCATATTGTTAGTGTTAGTCATCATATTGTTAGTGTTAGTCATCATTTTGTTAGTGTTAGTCATCATATTGTTAGTGTTAGTCATCATATTGTCAGTGTTAGTCATCATATTGTTAGTGTTTTTCCATCATATTGTTAGAGTTAGTCATCATATTGTTAGTGTTAGTCATCATATTGTTAGTGTTAGTCATCATATTGTCAGTGTTAGTCATCATATTGTTAGTGTTAGTCCATCATATTGTTAGTGTTAGTCATCATATTGTTAGTGTTAGTCCAGCATATTGTTAGTGTTAGTCATCATAGTGTTCTAGTGTTAGTCATCATATTGTTAGTGTTAGTCAATCATATTGTTAGTGTTAGTCATCATAGTGTTTTAGTGTTAGTCATCATAGTGTTAGAGTGTTAGTCATCATATTGTTAGTGTTAGTCATCATATTGTTAGTGTTAGATTTCATAATGTTCTAGTGTTAGTCTATCATATTGATAGTGTTAGCCATCATAGTGTTTTAGTGCTAGTCATCATAGTGTTTTAGTGTTAGTCATCATATTGTTAGTGTTAGTCATCATATTGTTAGTGTTAGTCCATCATATTGTTAGTGTTAGTCATCATATTGTTAGTGTTAGTCATCATATTGTTAGTGTTAGTAATCATATTGTTAGTGTTAGTCATCATATTTTTAGTGTTAGTCATCATATTGTTAGTGTTAGTCCATCATATTGTTAGAGTGTTAGTCATCATAGTGTTAGTGTTAGTCATCATATTGTTAGTGTTAGTCCTTCATATTGTTAGTGTTAGTCCATCATATTGTTAGTGTTAGTCGTCATATTTTTAGTGTTAGTCATTGTTTGTGTTAGTCCATCATATTGTTAGTGTTAGTCATCATATTGTTAGTGTTAGTCCATCATATTGTTAGTGTTAGTCATCATATTGTTAGTGTTAGTCCATCATATTGTTAGTGTTAGTCATCATATTGTTAGTGTTAGTCATCATATTGTTAGTGTTAGTCATCATATTGTTAGTGTTAGTCATCATATTGTTAGTGTTAGTCATCATATTGTTAGTGTTAGTCATCATATTGTTAGTGTTAGTCCATCATATTGTTAGAGTTAGTCATCATATTGTTAGTGTTAGTCATCATATTGTTAGTGTTAGTCATCATATTGTCAGTGTTAGTCATCATATTGTTAGTGTTAGTCCATCATATTGTTAGTGTTAGTCATCATATTGTTAGGGTTAGTCATCATATTGTTAGTGTTAGTCATCATATTGTTAGTGTTAGTCATCATATTGTTAGTGTTAGTCATCATATTGTTAGTGTTAGTCCATCATATTGTTAGTGTTAGTCATCATATTGTTAGTGTTAGTCCATAATATTGTTAGTGTTAGTCCATCATATTGTTAGTGTTAGTCATCATATTGTTAGTGTTAGATTTCATAATGTTCTAGTGTTAGTCTATCATATTGATAGTGCTAATCATCATAGTGTTTTAGTGTTAGTCATCATATTGTTAGTGTTAGTCATCATATTGTTAGTGTTAGTCCATCATTTTGTTAGTGTTAGTCATCATATTGTTAGTGTTAGTCATCATATTGTTAGTGTTAGTAATCATATTGTTAGTGTTAGTCATCATATTTTTAGTGTTAGTCATCATATTGTTAGTGTTAGTCATCATGTTGTTAGTGTTAGTCATCATATTGTCAGTGTTAGTCATCATATTGTTAGTGTTAGTCCATCATATTGTTAGAGTTAGTCATCATATTGTTAGTGTTAGTCATCATATTGTTAGTGTTAGTCATCATATTGTCAGTGTTAGTCATCATATTGTCAGTGTTAGTCCATCATATTGTTAGTGTTAGTCATCATATTGTTAGTGTTAGTCCATCATATTGTTAGTGTTAGTCATCATATTGTTAGGGTTAGTCATCATATTGTTAGTGTTAGTCATAATATTGTTAGTGTTAGTCATCATATTGTTAGTGTTAGTCATCATATTGTTAGTGTTAGTCCATCATATTGTTAGTGTTAGTCATCATATTGTTAGTGTTAGTCCATAATATTGTTAGTGTTAGTCCATCATATTGTTAGTGTTAGTCATCATATTGTTAGTGTTAGTCATCATAGTGTTAGTGTTAGTCATCATATTGTTAGTGTTAGTCCTTCATATTGTTAGTGTTAGTCCATCATATTGTTAGTGTTAGTCGTCATATTTTTAGTGTTAGTCATTGTTTGTGTTAGTCCATCATATTGTTAGTGTTAGTCATCATATTGTTAGTGTTAGTCCATCATATTGTTAGTGTTAGTCATCATATTGTTAGTGTTAGTCCATCATATTGTTAGTGTTAGTCATCATATTGTTAGTGTTAGTCATCATATTGTTAGTGTTAGTCATCATATTGTTAGTGTTAGTCATCATATTGTTAGTGTTAGTCATCATATTGTCAGTGTTAGTCATCATATTGTTAGTGTTTTTCCATCATATTGTTAGAGTTAGTCATCATATTGTTAGTGTTAGTCATCATATTGTTAGTGTTAGTCATCATATTGTCAGTGTTAGTCATCATATTGTTAGTGTTAGTCCATCATATTGTTAGTGTTAGTCATCATATTGTTAGTGTTAGTCCAGCATATTGTTAGTGTTAGTCATCATAGTGTTCTAGTGTTAGTCATCATATTGTTAGTGTTAGTCAATCATATTGTTAGTGTTAGTCATCATAGTGTTTTAGTGTTAGTCATCATAGTGTTAGAGTGTTAGTCATCATATTGTTAGTGTTAGTCATCATATTGTTAGTGTTAGATTTCATAATGTTCTAGTGTTAGTCTATCATATTGATAGTGTTAGCCATCATAGTGTTTTAGTGCTAGTCATCATAGTGTTTTAGTGTTAGTCATCATATTGTTAGTGTTAGTCATCATATTGTTAGTGTTAGTCCATCATATTGTTAGTGTTAGTCATCATATTGTTAGTGTTAGTCATCATATTGTTAGTGTTAGTAATCATATTGTTAGTGTTAGTCATCATATTTTTAGTGTTAGTCATCATATTGTTAGTGTTAGTCCATCATATTGTTAGAGTGTTAGTCATCATATTGTTAGTGTTAGTCCATCATATTTTTAGTGTTAGTTATCATATTGTTAGTGCTAGTCCATCATATTGTTAGAGTGTTAGTCATCATATTGTTAGTGTTAGTAATCATATTGTTAGTGTTAGTCATCATAGTGTTTTAGTGTTAGTCATCATAGTGTTAGAGTGTTAGTCATCATATTGTTAGTGTTAGTCCAGCATATTGTTAGTGTTAGTCATCATAGTGTTCTAGTGTTAGTCATCATATTGTTAGTGTTAGTCAATCATATTGTTAGTGTTAGTCATCATAGTGTTTTAGTGTTAGTCATCATAGTGTTAGAGTGTTAGTCATCATATTGATAGTGTTAGCCATCATAGTGTTTTAGTGCTAGTCATCATAGTGTTTTAGTGCTAGTCATCATAGTGTTTTAGTGTTAGTCATCATATTGTTAGTGTTAGTCATCATATTGTTAGTGTTAGATTTCATAATGTTCTAGTGTTAGTCTATCATATTGATAGTGTTAGCCATCATAGTGTTTTAGTGCTAGTCATCATAGTGTTTTAGTGTTAGTCATCATATTGTTAGTGTTAGTCATCATATTGTTAGTGTTAGTCCATCATATTGTTAGTGTTAGTCATCATATTGTTAGTGTTAGTCATCATATTGTTAGTGTTAGTAATCATATTGTTAGTGTTAGTCATCATATTTTTAGTGTTAGTCATCATATTGTTCGTGTTAGTCATCATGTTGTTAGTGTTAGTCCATCATATTTTTAGTGTTAGTTATTATATTGTTAGTGTTAGTCCATCATATTGTTCAAGTGTTAGTCATCATATTGTTTTAGTGCTAGTCATCATATTGTTAGTGTTAGTCATCATATTTTTAGTGTTAGTTATCATATTGTTAGTGTTAGTCCATCATATTGTTAGTGTTAGTCATCATATTGTTAGTGTTAGTCATCATATTGTTAGTGTTAGTAATCATATTGTTAGTGTTAGTCATCATATTTTTAGTGTTAGTCATCATATTGTTAGTGTTAGTCCATCATATTGTTAGTGTTAGTCATCATATTGTTAGTGTTAGTCCAGCATATTGTTAGTGTTAGTCATCATAGTGTTCTAGTGTTAGTCATCATATTGTTAGTGTTAGTCAATCATATTGTTAGTGTTAGTCATCATAGTGTTTTAGTGTTAGTCATCATAGTGTTAGAGTGTTAGTCATCATATTGTTAGTGTTAGTCATCATATTGTTAGTGTTAGATTTCATAATGTTCTAGTGTTAGTCTATCATATTGATAGTGTTAGCCATCATAGTGTTTTAGTGCTAGTCATCATAGTGTTTTAGTGTTAGTCATCATATTGTTAGTGTTAGTCATCATATTGTTAGTGTTAGTCCATCATATTGTTAGTGTTAGTCATCATATTGTTAGTGTTAGTCATCATATTGTTAGTGTTAGTAATCATATTGTTAGTGTTAGTCATCATATTTTTAGTGTTAGTCATCATATTGTTAGTGTTAGTCCATCATATTGTTAGAGTGTTAGTCATCATAGTGTTAGTGTTAGTCATCATATTGTTAGTGTTAGTCCTTCATATTGTTAGTGTTAGTCCATCATATTGTTAGTGTTAGTCGTCATATTTTTAGTGTTAGTCATTGTTTGTGTTAGTCCATCATATTGTTAGTGTTAGTCATCATATTGTTAGTGTTAGTCCATCATATTGTTAGTGTTAGTCATCATATTGTTAGTGTTAGTCCATCATATTGTTAGTGTTAGTCATCATATTGTTAGTGTTAGTCATCATATTGTTAGTGTTAGTCATCATATTGTTAGTGTTAGTCATCATATTGTTAGTGTTAGTCATCATATTGTTAGTGTTAGTCCATCATATTGTTAGAGTTAGTCATCATATTGTTAGTGTTAGTCATCATATTGTTAGTGTTAGTCATCATATTGTCAGTGTTAGTCATCATATTGTTAGTGTTAGTCCATCATATTGTTAGTGTTAGTCATCATATTGTTAGGGTTAGTCATCATATTGTTAGTGTTAGTCATCATATTGTTAGTGTTAGTCATCATATTGTTAGTGTTAGTCATCATATTGTTAGTGTTAGTCCATCATATTGTTAGTGTTAGTCATCATATTGTTAGTGTTAGTCCATAATATTGTTAGTGTTAGTCCATCATATTGTTAGTGTTAGTCATCATATTGTTAGTGTTAGATTTCATAATGTTCTAGTGTTAGTCTATCATATTGATAGTGCTAATCATCATAGTGTTTTAGTGTTAGTCATCATATTGTTAGTGTTAGTCATCATATTGTTAGTGTTAGTCCATCATTTTGTTAGTGTTAGTCATCATATTGTTAGTGTTAGTCATCATATTGTTAGTGTTAGTAATCATATTGTTAGTGTTAGTCATCATATTTTTAGTGTTAGTCATCATATTGTTAGTGTTAGTCATCATGTTGTTAGTGTTAGTCATCATATTGTCAGTGTTAGTCATCATATTGTTAGTGTTAGTCCATCATATTGTTAGAGTTAGTCATCATATTGTTAGTGTTAGTCATCATATTGTTAGTGTTAGTCATCATATTGTCAGTGTTAGTCATCATATTGTTAGTGTTAGTCCATCATATTGTTAGTGTTAGTCATCATATTGTTAGTGTTAGTCCATCATATTGTTAGTGTTAGTCATCATATTGTTAGGGTTAGTCATCATATTGTTAGTGTTAGTCATAATATTGTTAGTGTTAGTCATCATATTGTTAGTGTTAGTCATCATATTGTTAGTGTTAGTCCATCATATTGTTAGTGTTAGTCATCATATTGTTAGTGTTAGTCCATAATATTGTTAGTGTTAGTCCATCATATTGTTAGTGTTAGTCATCATATTGTTAGTGTTAGTCATCATAGTGTTAGTGTTAGTCATCATATTGTTAGTGTTAGTCCTTCATATTGTTAGTGTTAGTCCATCATATTGTTAGTGTTAGTCGTCATATTTTTAGTGTTAGTCATTGTTTGTGTTAGTCCATCATATTGTTAGTGTTAGTCATCATATTGTTAGTGTTAGTCCATCATATTGTTAGTGTTAGTCATCATATTGTTAGTGTTAGTCCATCATATTGTTAGTGTTAGTCATCATATTGTTAGTGTTAGTCATCATATTGTTAGTGTTAGTCATCATATTGTTAGTGTTAGTCATCATATTGTTAGTGTTAGTCATCATATTGTCAGTGTTAGTCATCATATTGTTAGTGTTTTTCCATCATATTGTTAGAGTTAGTCATCATATTGTTAGTGTTAGTCATCATATTGTTAGTGTTAGTCATCATATTGTCAGTGTTAGTCATCATATTGTTAGTGTTAGTCCATCATATTGTTAGTGTTAGTCATCATATTGTTAGTGTTAGTCCAGCATATTGTTAGTGTTAGTCATCATAGTGTTCTAGTGTTAGTCATCATATTGTTAGTGTTAGTCAATCATATTGTTAGTGTTAGTCATCATAGTGTTTTAGTGTTAGTCATCATAGTGTTAGAGTGTTAGTCATCATATTGTTAGTGTTAGTCATCATATTGTTAGTGTTAGATTTCATAATGTTCTAGTGTTAGTCTATCATATTGATAGTGTTAGCCATCATAGTGTTTTAGTGCTAGTCATCATAGTGTTTTAGTGTTAGTCATCATATTGTTAGTGTTAGTCATCATATTGTTAGTGTTAGTCCATCATATTGTTAGTGTTAGTCATCATATTGTTAGTGTTAGTCATCATATTGTTAGTGTTAGTAATCATATTGTTAGTGTTAGTCATCATATTTTTAGTGTTAGTCATCATATTGTTAGTGTTAGTCCATCATATTGTTAGAGTGTTAGTCATCATATTGTTAGTGTTAGTCATCATATTGTTAGTGTTAGTCCATCATATTTTTAGTGTTAGTTATCATATTGTTAGTGCTAGTCCATCATATTGTTAGAGTGTTAGTCATCATATTGTTAGTGTTAGTAATCATATTGTTAGTGTTAGTCATCATAGTGTTTTAGTGTTAGTCATCATAGTGTTAGAGTGTTAGTCATCATATTGTTAGTGTTAGTCCAGCATATTGTTAGTGTTAGTCATCATAGTGTTCTAGTGTTAGTCATCATATTGTTAGTGTTAGTCAATCATATTGTTAGTGTTAGTCATCATAGTGTTTTAGTGTTAGTCATCATAGTGTTAGAGTGTTAGTCATCATATTGATAGTGTTAGCCATCATAGTGTTTTAGTGCTAGTCATCATAGTGTTTTAGTGCTAGTCATCATAGTGTTTTAGTGTTAGTCATCATATTGTTAGTGTTAGTCATCATATTGTTAGTGTTAGATTTCATAATGTTCTAGTGTTAGTCTATCATATTGATAGTGTTAGCCATCATAGTGTTTTAGTGCTAGTCATCATAGTGTTTTAGTGTTAGTCATCATATTGTTAGTGTTAGTCATCATATTGTTAGTGTTAGTCCATCATATTGTTAGTGTTAGTCATCATATTGTTAGTGTTAGTCATCATATTGTTAGTGTTAGTAATCATATTGTTAGTGTTAGTCATCATATTTTTAGTGTTAGTCATCATATTGTTCGTGTTAGTCATCATGTTGTTAGTGTTAGTCCATCATATTTTTAGTGTTAGTTATTATATTGTTAGTGTTAGTCCATCATATTGTTCAAGTGTTAGTCATCATATTGTTTTAGTGCTAGTCATCATATTGTTAGTGTTAGTCATCATATTTTTAGTGTTAGTTATCATATTGTTAGTGTTAGTCCATCATATTGTTAGTGTTAGTCATCATATTGTTAGTGTTAGTCATCATATTGTTAGTGTTAGTAATCATATTGTTAGTGTTAGTCATCATATTTTTAGTGTTAGTCATCATATTGTTAGTGTTAGTCATCATGTTGTTAGTGTTAGTCCATCATATTTTTAGAGTGTTAGTCATCATATTGTTAGTGTTAGTCATCATATTGTTAGTGTTAGTCCATCATATTTTTAGTGTTAGTTATCATATTGTTAGTGCTAGTCCATCATATTGTTAGAGTGTTAGTCATCATATTGTTAGTGTTAGTAATCATATTGTTAGTGTTAGTCATCATAGTGTTTTAGTGTTAGTCATCATAGTGTTAGAGTGTTAGTCATCATATTGTTAGTGTTAGTCCAGCATATTGTTAGTGTTAGTCATCATAGTGTTCTAGTGTTAGTCATCATATTGTTAGTGTTAGTCAATCATATTGTTAGTGTTAGTCATCATAGTGTTTTAGTGTTAGTCATCATAGTGTTAGAGTGTTAGTCATCATATTGATAGTGTTAGATTTCATAATGTTCTAGTGTTAGTCTATCATATTGATAGTGCTAATCATCATAGTGTTTTAGTGTTAGTCATCATATTGTTACTGTTAGTCATCATATTGTTAGTGTTAGATTTCATAATGTTCTAGTGTTAGTCTATCATATTGATAGTGCTAATCATCATAGTGTTTTAGTGTTAGTCATCATATTGTTAGTGTTAGTCATCATATTGTTAGTGTTAGTCCATCATATTGTTAGTGTTAGTCATCATATTGTTAGTGTTAGTCCATCATGTTGTTAGTGTTAGTCATCATATTGTTAGTGTTAGTCATCATATTGTTAGTGTTAGTCATCATATTGTTAGTGTTAGTCATCATATTGTTAGTGTTAGTCATCATATTGTTAGTGTTAGTCATCATATTGTTAGTGTTAGTCCATCATATTGTTAGAGTTAGTCATCATATTGTTAGTGTTAGTCATCATATTGTTAGTGTTAGTCATCATATTGTCAGTGTTAGTCATCATATTGTTAGTGTTAGTCCATCATATTGTTAGTGTTAGTCATCATATTGTTAGTGTTAGTCATCATATTGTTAGTGTTAGTCATCATATTGTTAGTGTTAGTCATCATATTGTTAGTGTTAGTCATCATATTGTTAGTGTTAGTCCATCATATTGTTAGTGTTAGTCATCATATTGTTAGTGTTAGTCCATAATATTGTTAGTGTTAGTCCATCATATTGTTAGTGTTAGTCATCATATTGTTAGTGTTAGATTTCATAATGTTCTAGTGTTAGTCTATCATATTGATAGTGCTAATCATCATAGTGTTTTAGTGTTAGTCATCATATTGTTAGTGTTAGTCATCATATTGTTAGTGTTAGTCCATCATATTGTTAGTGTTAGTCATCATATTGTTAGTGTTAGTCATCATATTGTTAGTGTTAGTAATCATATTGTTAGTGTTAGTCATCATATTTTTAGTGTTAGTCATCATATTGTTAGTGTTAGTCATCATGTTGTTAGTGTTAGTCATCATATTGTCAGTGTTAGTCATCATATTGTTAGTGTTAGTCCATCATATTGTTAGAGTTAGTCATCATATTGTTAGTGTTAGTCATCATATTGTTAGTGTTAGTCATAATATTGTTAGTGTTAGTCATCATATTGTTAGTGTTAGTCATCATATTGTTAGTGTTAGTCCATCATATTGTTAGTGTTAGTCATCATATTGTTAGTGTTAGTCCATAATATTGTTAGTGTTAGTCCATCATATTGTTAGTGTTAGTCATCATATTGTTAGTGTTAGTCATCATAGTGTTAGTGTTAGTCATCATATTGTTAGTGTTAGTCCTTCATATTGTTAGTGTTAGTCCATCATATTGTTAGTGTTAGTCGTCATATTTTTAGTGTTAGTCATTGTTTGTGTTAGTCCATCATATTGTTAGTGTTAGTCATCATATTGTTAGTGTTAGTCCATCATATTGTTAGTGTTAGTCATCATATTGTTAGTGTTAGTCCATCATATTGTTAGTGTTAGTCATCATATTGTTAGTGTTAGTCATCATATTGTTAGTGTTAGTCATCATATTGTTAGTGTTAGTCATCATATTGTTAGTGTTAGTCATCATTTTGTTAGTGTTAGTCATCATATTGTTAGTGTTAGTCATCATATTGTCAGTGTTAGTCATCATATTGTTAGTGTTTTTCCATCATATTGTTAGAGTTAGTCATCATATTGTTAGTGTTAGTCATCATATTGTTAGTGTTAGTCATCATATTGTCAGTGTTAGTCATCATATTGTTAGTGTTAGTCCATCATATTGTTAGTGTTAGTCATCATATTGTTAGTGTTAGTCCAGCATATTGTTAGTGTTAGTCATCATAGTGTTCTAGTGTTAGTCATCATATTGTTAGTGTTAGTCAATCATATTGTTAGTGTTAGTCATCATAGTGTTTTAGTGTTAGTCATCATAGTGTTAGAGTGTTAGTCATCATATTGTTAGTGTTAGTCATCATATTGTTAGTGTTAGATTTCATAATGTTCTAGTGTTAGTCTATCATATTGATAGTGTTAGCCATCATAGTGTTTTAGTGCTAGTCATCATAGTGTTTTAGTGTTAGTCATCATATTGTTAGTGTTAGTCATCATATTGTTAGTGTTAGTCCATCATATTGTTAGTGTTAGTCATCATATTGTTAGTGTTAGTCATCATATTGTTAGTCTTAGTAATCATATTGTTAGTGTTAGTCATCATATTTTTAGTGTTAGTCATCATATTGTTAGTGTTAGTCCATCATATTGTTAGAGTGTTAGTCATCATAGTGTTAGTGCTAGTCATCATATTGTTAGTGTTAGTCCTTCATATTGTTAGTGTTAGTCCATCATATTGTTAGTGTTAGTCGTCATATTTTTAGTGTTAGTCATTGTTTGTGTTAGTCCATCATATTGTTAGTGTTAGTCATCATATTGTTAGTGTTAGTCCATCATATTGTTAGTGTTAGTCATCATATTGTTAGTGTTAGTCCATCATATTGTTAGTGTTAGTCATCATATTGTTAGTGTTAGTCATCATATTGTTAGTGTTAGTCATCATATTGTTAGTGTTAGTCATCATATTGTTAGTGTTAGTCATCATATTGTTAGTGTTAGTCCATCATATTGTTAGAGTTAGTCATCATATTGTTAGTGTTAGTCATCATATTGTTAGTGTTAGTCATCATATTGTCAGTGTTAGTCATCATATTGTTAGTGTTAGTCCATCATATTGTTAGTGTTAGTCATCATATTGTTAGGGTTAGTCATCATATTGTTAGTGTTAGTCATCATATTGTTAGTGTTAGTCATCATATTGTTAGTGTTAGTCATCATATTGTTAGTGTTAGTCCATCATATTGTTAGTGTTAGTCATCATATTGTTAGTGTTAGTCCATAATATTGTTAGTGTTAGTCCATCATATTGTTAGTGTTAGTCATCATATTGTTAGTGTTAGATTTCATAATGTTCTAGTGTTAGTCTATCATATTGATAGTGCTAATCATCATAGTGTTTTAGTGTTAGTCATCATATTGTTAGTGTTAGTCATCATATTGTTAGTGTTAGTCCATCATTTTGTTAGTGTTAGTCATCATATTGTTAGTGTTAGTCATCATATTGTTAGTGTTAGTAATCATATTGTTAGTGTTAGTCATCATATTTTTAGTGTTAGTCATCATATTGTTAGTGTTAGTCATCATGTTGTTAGTGTTAGTCATCATATTGTCAGTGTTAGTCATCATATTGTTAGTGTTAGTCCATCATATTGTTAGAGTTAGTCATCATATTGTTAGTGTTAGTCATCATATTGTTAGTGTTAGTCATCATATTGTCAGTGTTAGTCATCATATTGTTAGTGTTAGTCCATCATATTGTTAGTGTTAGTCATCATATTGTTAGTGTTAGTCCATCATATTGTTAGTGTTAGTCATCATATTGTTAGGGTTAGTCATCATATTGTTAGTGTTAGTCATAATATTGTTAGTGTTAGTCATCATATTGTTAGTGTTAGTCATCATATTGTTAGTGTTAGTCCATCATATTGTTAGTGTTAGTCATCATATTGTTAGTGTTAGTCCATAATATTGTTAGTGTTAGTCCATCATATTGTTAGTGTTAGTCATCATATTGTTAGTGTTAGTCATCATAGTGTTAGTGTTAGTCATCATATTGTTAGTGTTAGTCCTTCATGTTGTTAGTGTTAGTCCATCATATTGTTAGTGTTAGTCGTCATATTTTTAGTGTTAGTCATTGTTTGTGTTAGTCCATCATATTGTTAGTGTTAGTCATCATATTGTTAGTGTTAGTCCATCATATTGTTAGTGTTAGTCATCATATTGTTAGTGTTAGTCCATCATATTGTTAGTGTTAGTCATCATATTGTTAGTGTTAGTCATCATATTGTTAGTGTTAGTCATCATATTGTTAGTGTTAGTCATCATATTGTTAGTGTTAGTCATCATATTGTCAGTGTTAGTCATCATATTGTTAGTGTTTTTCCATCATATTGTTAGAGTTAGTCATCATATTGTTAGTGTTAGTCATCATATTGTTAGTGTTAGTCATCATATTGTCAGTGTTAGTCATCATATTGTTAGTGTTAGTCCATCATATTGTTAGTGTTAGTCATCATATTGTTAGTGTTAGTCCAGCATATTGTTAGTGTTAGTCATCATAGTGTTCTAGTGTTAGTCATCATATTGTTAGTGTTAGTCAATCATATTGTTAGTGTTAGTCATCATAGTGTTTTAGTGTTAGTCATCATAGTGTTAGAGTGTTAGTCATCATATTGTTAGTGTTAGTCATCATATTGTTAGTGTTAGATTTCATAATGTTCTAGTGTTAGTCTATCATATTGATAGTGTTAGCCATCATAGTGTTTTAGTGCTAGTCATCATAGTGTTTTAGTGTTAGTCATCATATTGTTAGTGTTAGTCATCATATTGTTAGTGTTAGTCCATCATATTGTTAGTGTTAGTCATCATATTGTTAGTGTTAGTCATCATATTGTTAGTGTTAGTAATCATATTGTTAGTGTTAGTCATCATATTTTTAGTGTTAGTCATCATATTGTTAGTGTTAGTCCATCATATTGTTAGAGTGTTAGTCATCATATTGTTAGTGTTAGTCATCATATTGTTAGTGTTAGTCCATCATATTTTTAGTGTTAGTTATCATATTGTTAGTGCTAGTCCATCATATTGTTAGAGTGTTAGTCATCATATTGTTAGTGTTAGTAATCATATTGTTAGTGTTAGTCATCATAGTGTTTTAGTGTTAGTCATCATAGTGTTAGAGTGTTAGTCATCATATTGTTAGTGTTAGTCCAGCATATTGTTAGTGTTAGTCATCATAGTGTTCTAGTGTTAGTCATCATATTGTTAGTGTTAGTCAATCATATTGTTAGTGTTAGTCATCATAGTGTTTTAGTGTTAGTCATCATAGTGTTAGAGTGTTAGTCATCATATTGATAGTGTTAGCCATCATAGTGTTTTAGTGCTAGTCATCATAGTGTTTTAGTGCTAGTCATCATAGTGTTTTAGTGTTAGTCATCATATTGTTAGTGTTAGTCATCATATTGTTAGTGTTAGATTTCATAATGTTCTAGTGTTAGTCTATCATATTGATAGTGTTAGCCATCATAGTGTTTTAGTGCTAGTCATCATAGTGTTTTAGTGTTAGTCATCATATTGTTAGTGTTAGTCATCATATTGTTAGTGTTAGTCCATCATATTGTTAGTGTTAGTCATCATATTGTTAGTGTTAGTCATCATATTGTTAGTGTTAGTAATCATATTGTTAGTGTTAGTCATCATATTTTTAGTGTTAGTCATCATATTGTTAGTGTTAGTCATCATGTTGTTAGTGTTAGTCCATCATATTTTTAGTGTTAGTTATTATATTGTTAGTGTTAGTCCATCATATTGTTCAAGTGTTAGTCATCATATTGTTTTAGTGCTAGTCATCATATTGTTAGTGTTAGTCATCATATTTTTAGTGTTAGTTATCATATTGTTAGTGTTAGTCCATCATATTGTTAGTGTTAGTCATCATATTGTTAGTGTTAGTCATCATATTGTTAGTGTTAGTAATCATATTGTTAGTGTTAGTCATCATATTTTTAGTGTTAGTCATCATATTGTTAGTGTTAGTCATCATGTTGTTAGTGTTAGTCCATCATATTTTTAGTGTTAGTTATTATATTGTTAGTGTTAGTCCATCATATTGTTCAAGTGTTAGTCATCATATTGTTTTAGTGCTAGTCATCATATTGTTAGTGTTAGTCATCATATTTTTAGTGTTAGTTATCATATTGTTAGTGTTAGTCCATCATATTGTTAGAGTGTTAGTCATCATATTGTTAGTGTTAGTCATCATATTGTTAGTGTTAGTCCATCATATTTTTAGTGTTAGTTATCATATTGTTAGTGCTAGTCCATCATATTGTTAGAGTGTTAGTCATCATATTGTTAGTGTTAGTAATCATATTGTTAGTGTTAGTCATCATAGTGTTTTAGTGTTAGTCATCATAGTGTTAGAGTGTTAGTCATCATATCGTTAGTGTTAGTCCAGCATATTGTTAGTGTTAGTCATCATAGTGTTCTAGTGTTAGTCATCATATTGTTAGTGTTAGTCAATCATATTGTTAGTGTTAGTCATCATAGTGTTTTAGTGTTAGTCATCATAGTGTTTTAGTGTTAGTCATCATATTGTTAGTGTTAGTCATCATAGTGTTTTAGTGTTAGTCATCATAGTGTTTTAGTGTTAGTCATCATATTGATAGTGTTAGATTTCATAATGTTCTAGTGTTAGTCTATCATATTGATAGTGCTAATCATCATAGTGTTTTAGTGTTAGTCATCATATTGTTACTGTTAGTCATCATATTGTTAGTGTTAGATTTCATAATGTTCTAGTGTTAGTCTATCATATTGATAGTGCTAATCATCATAGTGTTTTAGTGTTAGTCATCATATTGTTAGTGTTAGTCATCATATTGTTAGTGTTAGTCCATCATATTGTTAGTGTTAGTCATCATATTGTTAGTGTTAGTCATCATATTGTTAGTGTTAGTAATCATATTGTTAGTGTTAGTCATCATATTTTTAGTGTTAGTCATCATATTGTTAGTGTTAGTCATCATGTTGTTAGTGTTAGTCATCATATTGTCAGTGTTAGTCATCATATTGTTAGTGTTAGTCCATCATATTGTTAGAGTTAGTCATCATATTGTTAGTGTTAGTCATCATATTGTTAGTGTTAGTCATCATATTGTCAGTGTTAGTCATTATATTGTTAGTGTTAGTCCATCATATTGTTAGTGTTAGTCATCATATTGTTAGTGTTAGTCCATCATATTGTTAGTGTTAGTCATCATATTGTTAGGGTTAGTCATCATATTGTTAGTGTTAGTCATCATATTGTTAGTGTTAGTCATCATATTGTTAGTGTTAGTCATCATATTGTTAGTGTTAGTCCATCATATTGTTAGTGTTAGTCATCATATTGTTAGTGTTAGTCCATAATATTGTTAGTGTTAGTCCATCATATTGTTAGTGTTAGTCATCATATTGTTAGTGTTAGATTTCATAATGTTCTAGTGTTAGTCTATCATATTGATAGTGCTAATCATCATAGTGTTTTAGTGTTAGTCATCATATTGTTAGTGTTAGTCATCATATTGTTAGTGTTAGTCCATCATATTGTTAGTGTTAGTCATCATATTGTTAGTGTTAGTCATCATATTGTTAGTGTTAGTAATCATATTGTTAGTGTTAGTCATCATATTTTTAGTGTTAGTCATCATATTGTTAGTGTTAGTCATCATGTTGTTAGTGTTAGTCATCATATTGTCAGTGTTAGTCATCATATTGTTAGTGTTAGTCCATCATATTGTTAGAGTTAGTCATCATATTGTTAGTGTTAGTCATCATATTGTTAGTGTTAGTCATCATATTGTCAGTGTTAGTCATCATATTGTTAGTGTTAGTCCATCATATTGTTAGTGTTAGTCATCATATTGTTAGTGTTAGTCCATCATATTGTTAGTGTTAGTCATCATATTGTTAGTGTTAGTCATCATATTGTTAGTGTTAGTCATCATATTGTTAGTGTTAGTCCATCATATTGTTAGTGTTAGTCATCATATTGTTAGTGTTAGTCCATAATATTGTTAGTGTTAGTCCATCATATTGTTAGTGTTAGTCATCATATTGTTAGTGTTAGTCATCATAGTGTTAGTGTTAGTCATCATATTGTTAGTGTTAGTCCTTCATTTTGTTAGTGTTAGTCCATCATATTGTTAGTGTTAGTCATCATATTTTTAGTGTTAGTCATTGTTTGTGTTAGTCCATCATAATGTTAGTGTTAGTCATCATATTGTTAGTGTTAGTCCATCATATTGTTAGTGTTAGTCATCATATTGTTAGTGTTAGTCCATCATATTGTTAGTGTTAGTCATCATATTGTTAGTGTTAGTCATCATATTGTTAGTGTTAGTCATCATATTGTTAGTGTTAGTCATCATATTGTTAGTGTTAGTCATCATATTGTCAGTGTTAGTCCATAATATTGTCAGTGTTAGTCATCATATTGTTAGTGTTAGTCATCATATTGTTAGTGTTAGTCATCATATTGTCAGTGTTAGTCATCATATTGTTAGTGTTGGTCCATCATATTGTTAGTGTTAGTCATCATATTGTTAGTGTTAGTCCATCATATTGTTAGTGTTAGTCATCATATTGTTAGGGTTAGTCATCATATTGTTAGTGTTAGTCATCATATTGTTAGTGTTAGTCATCATATTGTTAGTGTTAGTCATCATATTGTTAGTGTTAGTCCATCATATTGTTAGTGTTAGTCATCATATTGTTAGTGTTAGTCCATCATATTGTTAGTGTTAGTCCATCATATTGTTAGTGTTAGTCATCATATTGTTAGTGTCAGTCATCATAGTGTTAGTGTTAGTCATCATATTGTTAGTGTTAGTCCTTCATATTGTTAGTGTTAGTCCATCATATTGTTAGTGTTAGTCATCATATTTTTAGTGTTAGTCATTATTTGTGTTAGTCCATCATATTGTTAGTGTTAGTCATCATATTGTTAGTGTTAGTCCATCATATTGTTAGTGTTAGTCATCATATTGTTAGTGTTAGTCATCATATTGTTAGTGTTAGTCATCATATTGTTAGTGTTAGTCATCATATTGTTAGTGTTAGTCATCATATTGTTAGTGTTAGTCATCATATTGTTAGTGTTAGTCATCATATTGTTAGTGTTAGTCATCATATTGTTAGTGTTAGTCCATCATATTGTTAGTGTTAGTCATCATATTGTTAGTGTTAGTCCATCATATTGTTAGTGTTAGTCCATCATATTGTTAGTGTTAGTCATCATATTGTTAGTGTCAGTCATCATAGTGTTAGTGTTAGTCATCATATTGTTAGTGTTAGTCCTTCATATTGTTAGTGTTAGTCCATCATATTGTTAGTGTTAGTCATCATATTTTTAGTGTTAGTCATTATTTGTGTTAGTCCATCATATTGTTAGTGTTAGTCATCATATTGTTAGTGTTAGTCCATCATATTGTTAGTGTTAGTCATCATATTGTTAGTGTTAGTCATCATATTGTTAGTGTTAGTCATCATATTGTTAGTGTTAGTCATCATATTGTTAGTGTTAGTCATCATATTGTTAGTGTTAGTCATCATATTGTTAGTGTTAGTCATCATATTGTTAGTGTTAGTCATCATATTCTTAGTGTTAGTCCATCATATTGTTAGTGTTAGTCCATCATATTGTTAGTGTTAGTCCATCATATTGTTAGTGTTAGTCATCATAGTGTTAGTGTTAGTCATCATAGTGTTAGTGTTAGTCATCATATTGTTAGTGTTAGTCATCATATTGTTAGTGTTAGTCATCATATTGTTAGTGTTAGTCCTTCATTTTGTTAGTGTTAGTCCATCATATTGTTATTGTTAGTCATCATATTTTTAGTGTTAGTCATTGTTAGTGTTAGTCCATCATATTGTTAGTGTTAGTCATCATATTGTTAGTGTTAGTCCATCATATTGTTAGTGTTAGTCATCATATTGTTAGTGTTAGTCATCATATTGTTAGTGTTAGTCATCATATTGTTAGTGTTAGTCATCATATTGTTAGTGTTAGTCATCATATTGTTAGTGTTAGTCATCATATTGTTAGTGTTAGTCCATCGTATTGTTAGTGTTAGTCATCATATTGTTAGTGTTAGTTATCATATTGTTAGTGTTAGTCATCATATTGTTAGTGTTAGTCATCATATTGTTAGTGTTAGTCCATCATATTGTTAGTGTTAGTCATCATATTGTTAGTGTTAGTCATCATATTGTTAGTGTTAGTCCATCATATTGTTAGTGTTAGTCATCATATTGTTAGTGTTAGTCATCATATTGTTAGTGTTAGTCATCATATTGTTAGTGTTAGTCATCATATTGTTAGTTTTAGTCATCATATTGTTAGTGTTAGTCATCATATTGTTAGTGTTAGTCCATCATATTGTTAGTGTTAGTCATCATATTGTTAGTGTTAGTCATCATATTGTTAGTGTTAGTCATCATATTGTTAGTGTTAGTCATCATATTGTTAGTGTTAGTCATCATATTGTTAGTGTTAGTCATCATATTGTTAGTGTTAGTCATCATATTGTTAGTGTTAGTCATCATATTGTTAGTGTTAGTCCATCATTTTGTTAGTGTTAGTCATCATATTGGTAGTGTTAGTCATCATATTGTTAGTGTTAGTCATCATATTGTTAGTGTTAGTCATCATATTGTTAGTGTTAGTCATCATATTGTTAGTGTTAGTCCATCATGTTGTTAGAGTTAGTCATCATATTGTTAGTGTTAGTCATCATATTGTTAGTATTAGTCATCATATTGTTAGTGTTAGTTCATCATGTTTTTAGAGTTAGTCATCATATTGTTAGTGTTAGTCATAATATTGTTAGTGTTAGTCATCATATTGTTAGTGTTAGTCATCATATTGTTAGTGTTAGTCATCATATTGTTAGTGTTAGTCATCATATTGCTAGTGTTAGTCATCATATTCTTAGTGTTAGTCCATCATATTGTTAGTGTTAGTCCATCATATTGTTAGTGTTAGTCCATCATATTGTTAGTGTTAGTCATCATATTGTAGTGTTAGTCATCATAGTGTTAGTGTTAGTCCATCATATTGTTAGTGTTAGTCATCATATTGTTAGTGTTAGTCATCATATTGTTAGTGTTAGCCCTTCATATTGTTAGTGTTAGTCCATCATATTGTTAGTGTTAGTCATCAAATTGTTAGTGTTAGTCCATCATATTGTTAGTGTTAGTCATCATATTGTTAGTGTTAGTCATCATATTGTTTGTGTTAGTCATCATATTGTTAGTGTTAGTCATCATATTGTTAGTGTTAGTCATCATATTGTTAGTGTTAGTCATCATATTGTTAGTGTTAGTCATCATATTGTTAGTGTTAGTCATCATATTGTTAGTGTTAGTCATCATATTGTTAGTGTTAGTCATCATATGGTTAGTGTTAGACATCATATTGTTAGTGTTAGTCATCATATTGTTAGTGTTAGTCATCATACTGTTAGTGTTAGTCCATCATATTGTTAGAGTTAGTCATCATATTGTTAGTGTTAGTCATCATATTGTTAGTGTTAGTCATCATATTGTTAGTGTTAGTCATCATATTGTTAGTGTTAGTCATCATATTGTTAGTGTTAGTCATCATATTGTTAGTGTTAGTCATCATATTGTTAGTGTTAGTCATCATAGTGTTTTAGTGTTAGTCATCATATTGTTAGTGTTAGTCATCATATTGTTAGTGTTAGTCATCATATTGTTAGTGTTAGTCCATCATATTGTTAGAGTTAGTCATCATATTGTTAGTGTTAGTAATCATATTGTTAGTGTTAGTCATCATATTGT
This sequence comes from Coregonus lavaretus, assembly GCF_964263955.1. Lineage (NCBI taxonomy): Eukaryota > Metazoa > Chordata > Actinopteri > Salmoniformes > Salmonidae > Coregonus > Coregonus lavaretus. The sequence continues at coordinate 57,750 of NW_028163680.1, forward strand.
TAGTGTTAGTCATCATATTGTTAGTGTTAGTCATCATATTGTTAGTGTTAGTCATCATATTGTTAGTGTTAGTCATCATATTGTTAGTGTTAGTCATCATAGTGTTTTAGTGTTAGTCATCATAGTGTTTTAGTGTTAGTCATCATATTGTTAGTGTTAGTTATCATATGGTTAGTGTTAGTCATCATATTGTTAGTGTTAGTCATCATATTGTTAGTGTTAGTCATCATATTGTTAGTGTTAGTCATCATATTGTCAGTGTTAGTCATCATATTGTTAGTGTTAGTCCATAATATTGTTAGAGTTAGTCATCATATTGTTAGTGTTAGTCATCATATTGTTAGTGTTAGTCATCATATTGTCAGTGTTAGTCATCATATTGTTAGTGTTAGTCATCATATTGTTAGTGTTAGTCCATCATATTGTTAGTGTTAGTCATCATATTGTTAGTGTTAGTCATCATATTGTTAGTGTTAGTCATCATATTGTTAGTGTTAGTCATCATATTGTTAGTGTTAGTCCATCGTATTGTTAGTGTTAGTCATCATATTGTTAGTGTTAGTTATCATATTGTTAGTGTTAGTCATCATATTGTTAGTGTTAGTCATCATATTGTTAGTGTTAGTCCATCATATTGTTAGTGTTAGTCATCATATTGTTAGTGTTAGTCATCATATTGTTAGTGTTAGTCCATCATATTGTTAGTGTTAGTCATCATATTGTTAGTGTTAGTCATCATATTGTTAGTGTTAGTCATCATATTGTTAGTGTTAGTCATCATATTGTTAGTTTTAGTCATCATATTGTTAGTGTTAGTCATCATATTGTTAGTGTTAGTCCATCATATTGTTAGTGTTAGTCATCATATTGTTAGTGTTAGTCATCATATTGTTAGTGTTAGTCATCATATTGTTAGTGTTAGTCATCATATTGTTAGTGTTAGTCATCATATTGTTAGTGTTAGTCATCATATTGTTAGTGTTAGTCATCATATTGTTAGTGTTAGTCATCATATTGTTAGTGTTAGTCCATCATTTTGTTAGTGTTAGTCATCATATTGGTAGTGTTAGTCATCATATTGTTAGTGTTAGTCATCATATTGTTAGTGTTAGTCATCATATTGTTAGTGTTAGTCATCATATTGTTAGTGTTAGTCCATCATGTTGTTAGAGTTAGTCATCATATTGTTAGTGTTAGTCATCATATTGTTAGTATTAGTCATCATATTGTTAGTGTTAGTTCATCATGTTTTTAGAGTTAGTCATCATATTGTTAGTGTTAGTCATAATATTGTTAGTGTTAGTCATCATATTGTTAGTGTTAGTCATCATATTGTTAGTGTTAGTCATCATATTGTTAGTGTTAGTCATCATATTGCTAGTGTTAGTCATCATATTCTTAGTGTTAGTCCATCATATTGTTAGTGTTAGTCCATCATATTGTTAGTGTTAGTCCATCATATTGTTAGTGTTAGTCATCATATTGTAGTGTTAGTCATCATAGTGTTAGTGTTAGTCCATCATATTGTTAGTGTTAGTCATCATATTGTTAGTGTTAGTCATCATATTGTTAGTGTTAGCCCTTCATATTGTTAGTGTTAGTCCATCATATTGTTAGTGTTAGTCATCAAATTGTTAGTGTTAGTCCATCATATTGTTAGTGTTAGTCATCATATTGTTAGTGTTAGTCATCATATTGTTTGTGTTAGTCATCATATTGTTAGTGTTAGTCATCATATTGTTAGTGTTAGTCATCATATTGTTAGTGTTAGTCATCATATTGTTAGTGTTAGTCATCATATTGTTAGTGTTAGTCATCATATTGTTAGTGTTAGTCATCATATTGTTAGTGTTAGTCATCATATGGTTAGTGTTAGACATCATATTGTTAGTGTTAGTCATCATATTGTTAGTGTTAGTCATCATACTGTTAGTGTTAGTCCATCATATTGTTAGAGTTAGTCATCATATTGTTAGTGTTAGTCATCATATTGTTAGTGTTAGTCATCATATTGTTAGTGTTAGTCATCATATTGTTAGTGTTAGTCATCATATTGTTAGTGTTAGTCATCATATTGTTAGTGTTAGTCATCATATTGTTAGTGTTAGTCATCATAGTGTTTTAGTGTTAGTCATCATATTGTTAGTGTTAGTCATCATATTGTTAGTGTTAGTCATCATATTGTTAGTGTTAGTCCATCATATTGTTAGAGTTAGTCATAATATTGTTAGTGTTAGTAATCATATTGTTAGTGTTAGTCATCATATTGTTAGTGTTAGTCATCATATTGTTAGTGTTAGTCATCATATTGTTAGTGTTAGTCATCATATTGTTAGTGTTAGTCATCATATTGTTAGTGTTAGTCATCATAGTGTTTTAGTGTTAGTCATCATAGTGTTTTAGTGTTAGTCATCATAGTGTTTTAGTGTTAGTAATCATATTGTTAGTGTTAGTCATCATATTGTTAGTGTTAGTCATCATATTGTTAGTGTTAGTCATCATATTGTTAGTGTTAGTCATCATATTGTTAGTGTTAGTCATCATATTGTTAGTGTTAGTCATCATATTGTTAGTGTTAGTCATCATATTGTTAGTGTTAGTTATCATATGGTTAGTGTTAGTCATCATATTGTTAGTGTTAGTCATCATATTGTTAGTGTTAGTCATCATATTGTTAGTGTTAGTCATCATATTGTCAGTGTTAGTCATCATATTGTTAGTGTTAGTCCATAATATTGTTAGAGTTAGTCATCATATTGTTAGTGTTAGTCATCATATTGTTAGTGTTAGTCATCATATTGTCAGTGTTAGTCATCATATTGTTAGTGTTAGTCCATCATATTGTTAGTGTTAGTCATCATATTGTTAGTGTTAGTCCATCATATTGTTAGTGTTAGTCATCATATTGTTAGGGTTAGTCATCATATTGTTAGTGTTAGTCATCATATTGTTAGTGTTAGTCATCATATTGTTAGTGTTAGTCATCATATTGTTAGTGTTAGTCCATCATATTGTTAGTGTTAGTCATCATATTGTTAGTGTTAGTCCATCATATTGTTAGTGTTAGTCCATCATATTGTTAGTGTTAGTCATCATATTGTTAGTGTCAGTCATCATAGTGTTAGTGTTAGTCATCATATTGTTAGTGTTAGTCCTTCATATTGTTAGTGTTAGTCCATCATATTGTTAGTGTTAGTCATCATATTTTTAGTGTTAGTCATTATTAGTGTTAGTCCATCATATTGTTAGTGTTAGTCATCATATTGTTAGTGTTAGTCCATCATATTGTTAGTGTTAGTCATCATGTTGTTAGTGTTAGTCATCATATTGTTAGTGTTAGTCATCATATTGTTAGTGTTAGTCATCATATTGTTAGTGTTAGTCATCATATTGTTAGTGTTAGTCATCATATTGTTAGTGTTAGTCATCATATTGTTAGTGTTAGTCATCATATTCTTAGTGTTAGTCCATCATATTGTTAGTGTTAGTCCATCATATTGTTAGTGTTAGTCCATCATATTGTTAGTGTTAGTCATCATAGTGTTAGTGTTAGTCATCATAGTGTTAGTGTTAGTCATCATATTGTTAGTGTTAGTCATCATATTGTTAGTGTTAGTCATCATATTGTTAGTGTTAGTCCTTCATTTTGTTAGTGTTAGTCCATCATATTGTTATTGTTAGTCATCATATTTTTAGTGTTAGTCATTGTTAGTGTTAGTCCATCATATTGTTAGTGTTAGTCATCATATTGTTAGTGTTAGTCCATCATATTGTTAGTGTTAGTCATCATATTGTTAGTGTTAGTCATCATATTGTTAGTGTTAGTCATCATATTGTTAGTGTTAGTCATCATATTGTTAGTGTTAGTCATCATATTGTTAGTGTTAGTCATCATATTGTTAGTGTTAGTCCATCATATTGTTAGTGTTAGTCATCATATTGTTAGTGTTAGTTATCATATTGTTAGTGTTAGTCATCATATTGTTAGTGTTAGTCATCATATTGTTAGTGTTAGTCCATCATATTGTTAGTGTTAGTCATCATATTGTTAGTGTTAGTCATCATATTGTTAGTGTTAGTCCATCATATTGTTAGTGTTAGTCATCATATTGTTAGTGTTAGTCATCATATTGTTAGTGTTAGTCATCATATTGTTAGTGTTAGTCATCATATTGTTAGTGTTAGTCATCATATTGTTAGTGTTAGTCATCATATTGTTAGTGTTAGTCCATCATATTGTTAGTGTTAGTCATCATATTGTTAGTGTTAGTCATCATATTGTTAGTGTTAGTCATCATATTGTTAGTGTTAGTCATCATATTGTTAGTGTTAGTCATCATATTGTTAGTGTTAGTCATCATATTGTTAGTGTTAGTCATCATATTGTTAGTGTTAGTCATCATATTGTTAGTGTTAGTCATCATATTGTTAGTGTTAGTCCATCATATTGTTAGTGTTAGTCATCATATTGGTAGTGTTAGTCATCATATTGTTAGTGTTAGTCATCATATTGTTAGTGTTAGTCATCATATTGTTAGTGTTAGTCATCATATTGTTAGTGTTAGTCCATCATGTTGTTAGAGTTAGTCATCATATTGTTAGTGTTAATCATCATATTGTTAGTGTTAGTCATCATATTGTTAGTGTTAGTTCATCATGTTTTTAGAGTTAGTCATCATATTGTTAGTGTTAGTCATAACATTGTTAGTGTTAGTCATCATATTGTTAGTGTTAGTCATCATATTGTTAGTGTTAGTCATCATATTGTTAGTGTTAGTCATCATATTGCTAGTGTTAGTCATCATATTCTTAGTGTTAGTCCATCATATTGTTAGTGTTAGTCCATCATATTGTTAGTGTTAGTCATCATATTGTTAGTGTTAGTCATCATAGTGTTAGTGTTAGTCCATCATATTGTTAGTGTTAGTCATCATATTGTTAGTGTTAGTCATCATATTGTTAGTGTTAGCCCTTCATATTGTTAGTGTTAGTCCATCATATTGTTAGTGTTAGTCATCAAATTGTTAGTGTTAGTCCATCATATTGTTAGTGTTAGTCATCATATTGTTAGTGTTAGTCATCATATTGTTTGTGTTAGTCATCATATTGTTAGTGTTAGTCATCATATTGTTAGTGTTAGTCATCATATTGTTAGTGTTAGTCATCATATTGTTAGTGTTAGTCATCATATTGTTAGTGTTAGTCATCATATTGTTAGTGTTAGTCATCATATTGTTAGTGTTAGTCATCATATGGTTAGTGTTAGACATCATATTGTTAGTGTTAGTCATCATATTGTTAGTGTTAGTCATCATATTGTTAGTGTTAGTCCATCATATTGTTAGAGTTAGTCATCATATTGTTAGTGTTAGTCATCATATTGTTAGTGTTAGTCATCATATTGTTAGTTAGTCATCATATTGTTAGTGTTAGTCATCATATTGTTAGTGTTAGTCATCATATTGTTAGTGTTAGTCATCATATTGTTAGTGTTAGTCATCATAGTGTTTTAGTGTTAGTCATCATATTGTTAGTGTTAGTCATCATATTGTTAGTGTTAGTCATCATATTGTTAGTGTTAGTCCATCATATTGTTAGAGTTAGTCATCATATTGTTAGTGTTAGTAATCATATTGTTAGTGTTAGACATCATATTGTTAGTGTTAGTCATCATATTGTTAGTGTTAGTCATCATATTGTTAGTGTTAGTCATCATATTGTTAGTGTTAGTCATCATATTGTTAGTGTTAGTCATCATAGTGTTTTAGTGTTAGTCATCATAGTGTTTTAGTGTTAGTTCATCATGTTTTTAGAGTTAGTCATCATATTGTTAGTGTTAGTCATAATATTGTTAGTGTTAGTCATCATATTGTTAGTGTTAGTCATCATATTGTTAGTGTTAGTCATCATATTGTTAGTGTTAGTCATCATATTGCTAGTGTTAGTCATCATATTCTTAGTGTTAGTCCATCATATTGTTAGTGTTAGTCCATCATATTGTTAGTGTTAGTCCATCATATTGTTAGTGTTAGTCATCATATTGTTAGTGTTAGTCATCATAGTGTTAGTGTTAGTCCATCATATTGTTAGTGTTAGTCATCATATTGTTAGTGTTAGTCATCATATTGTTAGTGTTAGCCCTTCATATTGTTAGTGTTAGTCCATCATATTGTTAGTGTTAGTCATCAAATTGTTAGTGTTAGTCCATCATATTGTTAGTGTTAGTCATCATATTGTTAGTGTTAGTCATCATATTGTTTGTGTTAGTCATCATATTGTTAGTGTTAGTCATCATATTGTTAGTGTTAGTCATCATATTGTTAGTGTTAGTCATCATATTGTTAGTGTTAGTCATCATATTGTTAGTGTTAGTCATCATATTGTTAGTGTTAGTCATCATATTGTTAGTGTTAGTCATCATATGGTTAGTGTTAGACATCATATTGTTAGTGTTAGTCATCATATTGTTAGTGTTAGTCATCATATTGTTAGTGTTAGTCCATCATATTGTTAGAGTTAGTCATCATATTGTTAGTGTTAGTCATCATATTGTTAGTGTTAGTCATCATATTGTTAGTGTTAGTCATCATATTGTTAGTGTTAGTCATCATATTGTTAGTGTTAGTCATCATATTGTTAGTGTTAGTCATCATATTGTTAGTGTTAGTCATCATAGTGTTTTAGTGTTAGTCATCATATTGTTAGTGTTAGTCATCATATTGTTAGTGTTAGTCATCATATTGTTAGTGTTAGTCCATCATATTGTTAGAGTTAGTCATCATATTGTTAGTGTTAGTAATCATATTGTTAGTGTTAGTCATCATATTGTTAGTGTTAGTCATCATATTGTTAGTGTTAGTCATCATATTGTTAGTGTTAGTCATCATATTGTTAGTGTTAGTCATCATAGTGTTTTAGTGTTAGTCATCATAGTGTTTTAGTGTTAGTCATCATAGTGTTTTAGTGTTAGTAATCATATTGTTAGTGTTAGTCATCATATTGTTAGTGTTAGTCATCATATTGTTAGTGTTAGTCATCATATTGTTAGTGTTAGTCATCATATTGTTAGTGTTAGTCATCATATTGTTAGTGTTAGTCATCATATTGTTAGTGTTAGTCATCATATTGTTAGTGTTAGTCATCATATGGTTAGTGTTAGTCATCATATTGTTAGTGTTAGTCATCATATTGTTAGTGTTAGTCATCATATTGTTAGTGTTAGTCATCATATTGTTAGTGTTAGTCCATCATATTGTTAGTGTTAGTCATCATATTGTTAGTGTTAGTCATCATATTGTTAGTGTTAGTCATCATATTGTTAGTGTTAGTCATCATATTGTTAGTGTTAGTCATCATATGGTTAGTGTTAGTCATCATATGGTTAGTGTTAGTCATCATATTGTTAGTGTTAGTCATCATATTGTTAGTGTTAGTCATCATATTGTTAGTGTTAGTCATCATATTGTTAGTGTTAGTCATCATATTGTTAGTGTTAGTCAGCTTCTCTCCAGTATGCGTGTTTCGGTGATCTGGGTGAAGCTCTTGGAACAGGCCTCTCCCCAGTGTGTTCTAGTGTCTTAATGCTCAAACTACTACAGCCTATAGAGAACTGGATCTAAGGAGACCCTGTATCTCAATGACAGTCTGGGAGGCCTGGCCGTATGATCTGGCTGTAGAGTAGCGGAGTTTAGCCTTGTAACCCAGCCTCACTGTGGACCGTTGGCTGAATGCCTCCTCTATGGAGTCCCTTTATCTTAATCAGCCTGCTACCTCATCCTACATTTGGACTGGGGAGATCAGTAGAGTAGAGGGGTCTAACAGTCTGCCTGGGTTAACAGTCTGCCTGGTCTAACAGTCTGCCTGGGTTAACAGTCTGCCTGGGTTAACAGTCTGCCTGGGTTAACAGTCTGCCTGGGTTAACAGTCTGCCTGGTCTAACAGTCTGCCTGGGTTAACAGTCTGCCTGGGTTAACAGTCTGCCTGGTCTAACAGTCTGCCTGGTCTAACAGTCTGCCTGGGTTAACAGTCTGCCTGGTCTAACAGTCTGCCTGGTCTAACAGTCTGCCTGGGTTAACAGTCTGCCTGGGTTACCAGTTTGCCTGGGTTAACAGTCTGCCTGGTCTAACAGTCTGCCTGGGTGGCGCAGTGGTCTAAGGCACTGCATCACAGTGCTAACTGTGCCACTAGAGATCCTGGTTCGAATCCAGGCTCTGTCGCAGCCGGCTGCGACCGGGTGACTCATGGGCGGCGCACAATTGGCCCAGTGTCGTCCAGGGTAGGGGAGGGAATGGCCGACAGGGATGTAGCTCAGTTGATAGAACATGGCGTTTGCAACGCCAGGGTTGTGGGTTCGATTCCCACGGGGGGCCAGTATAAAATAAAAAAATGTATTCACTAACTGTAAGTCGCTCTGGATAAGAGCGTCTGCTAAATGACTAAAATGTAAAAAATGTTAACAGTCTGCCTGGGTTAACAGTCTTCCATTTATATTTCGAGGTTGGATGTTAGCACGTTGGGCGCACCGATTGGTGTCCCCTTGTTAGTCAGTATGTGTTACACCTGTGCTGGCTTGTCATCTCGTTAGTCAGAAAGCGTTTCACCTGTGCTGGCTTGTCATCTCGTTAGTCAGAAAGCGTTTCACCTGTGCTGGCTTGTCATCTCGTTAGTCAGAAAGCGTTTCACCTGTGCTGGCACAGAAGATATTTAAGAGCGAGTACACCCCATAGACGTGCAACAGAGAGAGGTGGAACTAAAGTTAAAATGGGAACAATAGACATTAGAGCTGGAGCACAGGGAAAGAGAACGTGAGATAGATCAGGTCAGGCCGTCCTGCACCCTCAACAGAGTTGGATCTTGGTCGGAACAGCTGGATTCTACCGCCTTTCAACCAAAAGGAGGTGGATGTATATTTGACTCTGTTTGAGCAGATTGCCACATCCCTAATATGGCCATGAGGTATTTGGTCACTGCTCCTCCAGAGTGTTCTTGTAGGAAAGGCTCAGAAAATGGACGCCACTTTATCTCTTGACCAGAGTTCAGATTATGACACTGCTATCCTTCGGGTTTACGAGTTGGTCCCAGAGGCATAAAGACAACAGTTCTGTCAATTACAAAATACATAATCACAAAGTTAGGGTTTATGGTTTAGGTTTACAGCAGGGTTAGGGTTAGGGTTTAAATTTATAGCAGGATTAGGATTTAGGTTCATAACAGAGTTAGGGTTATGGTTAGGGTTTATTGGATAGGTTTAAATCAGGGTTAGGGTTATGGTTACGGTTTATTGGATAGGTTCATAGCAGGGTTAGGGTTATAGTTAGGGTTTATTGGTTTGGTTTATAGCAGGGTTCAACAACATTAACACCTGAATGACTACTCGATTATTGGACCAATCCCAGTTAAGAACAGCTGTTGAAGACAGCTCTGTGTGTCCTTGAGGATATAGAGGCTGACTTACCTGTACTGAACACCTGATTTACCGGTACTGAACAACTGACTTACCGGTACTGAACACCTGACTTACCTGTACTGAACACCTGACTTACCGGTACTGAACACCTGACTTACCGGTACTGAACACCTGACTTACCGGTACTGAACACCTGACTTACCGGTACTGAACAACTGATTTACCGGTACTGAACACCTGACTTACCTGTACTGAACAACTGACTTACCGGTACTGAACACCTGACTTACCGGTACTGAACACCTGACTTACCGGTACTGAACACCTGACTTACCGGTACTGAACAACTGATTTACCGGTACTGAACACCTGACTTACCGGTACTGAACACCTGACTTACCGGTACTGAACACCTGACTTACCTGTACTGAACACCTGACTTACCTGTACTGAACACCTGACTTACCGGTACTGAACACCTGACTTACCGGTACTGAACAACTGACTTACCAGTACTGAACACCTGACTTACCTGTACTGAACACCTGACTTACCTGTACTGAACAACTGACTTACCGGTACTGAACACCTGACTTACCTGTACTGAACACCTGACTTACCGGTACTGAACAACTGACTTACCAGTACTGAACACCTGACTTACCTGTACTGAACACCTGACTTACCTGTACTTTACCAGTGTGCCACACTGAAACACTCACTATAGGAATAGCTATTGATCATTACATTTACATTTTAGTCATTTAGCAGACGCTCTTATCCAGAGCGACTTACAGTTAGTGAATACATATTTTTTTTATACTGGCCCCCCGTGGGAATCGAACCCACAACCCTGGCGTTGCAAACGCCATGCTCTATCAACTGAGCTACATCCCTGCCGGCCATTCCCTCCCCTACCCTGGACGACGCTGGGCCAATTGTGCGCCGCCCATGAGTCTCCCGGTCGCGGCCGGCGGCGACAGAGCCTGGATTCGAACCAGGATCTCTAGTGGCACAGTTAGCACTGCGATGCACTCAGGAGTACAATATAATCATCATAATCAGGGCTGTCTGGGATAACTATTGATCATCATAATCAGGGCTGTCTGGGATAACTATTGATCATCATAATCAGGGCTGTCTGGGATAACTATTGATCATCATAATCAGGGCTGCCTGGGATAACTATTGATCATCATCATCATCATCATCAGGGCTGTCTGGGATAACTATTGATCATCATAATAAGGGCTGTCTGGGATAACTATTGATCATCATAATCAGGGCTGTCTGGGATAACTATTGATCATAATAATCAGGGCTGTCTGGGATAACTATTGATCATCATAATCAGGGCTGTCTGGGATAACTATTAATCATCATAATCAGGGCTGTCTGGGATAACTATTGATCATCATAATCAGGGCTGTCTGGGATAACTGTTGATCATCATCATCAGGGCTGTCTGGGATAACTATTGATCATCATAATCAGGGCTGTCTGGGATAACTATTGATCATCATAATCAGGGCTGTCTGGGATAACTATTGATCATCATAATCAGGGCTGTCTGGGATAACTATTGATCATCATCATCATCATCATCAGGGCTGTCTGGGATAACTATTGATCATCATAATCAGGGCTGTCTGGGATAACTATTGATCATCATAATCAGGGCTGTCTGGGATAACTATTGATCATCATAATCAGGGCTGTCTGGGATAACTATTGATCATCATCATCATCATCAGGGCTGTCTGGGAAAACTATTGATCATCATAATCATCATCAGGGCTGTCTGGGAAAACTATTGATCATCATAATCAGGGCTGTCTGGGATAACTATTGATCATCATCATCAGGGCTGTCTGGGATAACTATTGATCATCATAATCAGGGCTGTCTGGGATAACTATTGATCATCATAATCAGGGCTGTCTGGGATAACTATTGATCATCATAATCAGGGCTGTCTGGGATAACTATTGATCATCATAATCAGGGCTGTCTGGGATAACTATTGATCATCATAATCAGGGCTGTCTGGGATAACTATTGATCATCATAATCAGGGCTGTCTGGGATAACTATTGATCATCATAATCAGGGCTGTCTGGGATAACTATTGATCATCATCATCAGGGCTGTCTGGGAAAACTATTGATCATCATCATCATCATCATCATCAGGGCTGTCTAGGATAACTATTGATCATCATAATCAGGGCTGTCTGGGATAACTATTGATCATCATAATCAGGGCTGTCTGGGATAACTATTGATCATCATAATCAGGGCTGTCTCGGATAACTATTGATCATCATAATCAGGGCTGTCTGGGATAACTATTGATCATCATAATCAGGGCTGTCTGGGATAACTATTGATCATCATAATCAGGGCTGTCTGGGATAACTATTGATCATCATCATCAGGGCTGTCTGGGATAACTATTGATCATCATCATCAGGGCTGTCTGGGATAACTATTGATCATCATAATCAGGGCTGTCTGGGATAACTATTGATCATCATAATCAGGGCTGTCTGGGATAACTATTGATCATCATAATCAGGGCTGTCTGGGATAACTATTGATCATCATAATCAGGCCTGTCTGGGATAACTATTGATCATCATAATCAGGGCTCTCTGGGATAACTATTGATCATCATAATCAGGGCTGTCTGGGATAACTATTGATCATCATAATCAGGGCTGTCTGTGATAACTATTGATCTTCATCATCATCATCAGGGCTGTCTAAGATAACTATTGATCATCATAATCAGGGCTGTCTGGGATAACTATTGATCATCATAATCAGGGCTGTCTGGGATAACTA